>NC_087157.1:7725000-7817500 GCF_035594125.1 Scylla paramamosain | reverse complement strand
TGACTGACTAAGTTTTCGTTTTCTTTGTCTCTCTCTCTCTCTCTCTCTCTCTCTCTCTCTCTCTCTCTCTCTCTCTCTCTCTCTCTCTCTCTCTCTCTCTCTCATGACGAAATATGACCTTGCTGTTGCAGCGTCTTAATCAATCGGTCTCTCTCTCTCTCTCTCTCTCTCTCTCTCTCTCTCTCTCTCTCTCTCTCTCTCTCTCTCTCTCTCTCTCTCTCTCTCTCTCTTAATGCGACATAACCTTACTACTGCTACTATTACTACTACTACAACTACTAATACTACTACTCTACTAGTACTGGACTGAAAAGTAGATATTCTCATACTAACACCCTAATAGCCTACATCGCCACCTTACTTATTATCTCAGCAACTCCCTTAAGACGCTCCCTTTTAAGTTTCCATGAGCCGCGGGGAAGATCACGTGGAAAGGAAAACGGGGGAAAAGAAAACGGAATCACGCTGAGTTCTAAAAGGAGCGAGGAAGAACGTGATGCCGGGCTCACATTCTTAAACACTTTGCTCTCTCACCACAACTATTTTCCAAGGCCACAGAGATGATTAGCCGTGTTCTCAAGATTATTTCTCCATTTAGTAATGTAGAAATCTTATTAATCTGTCACTAGAACCGTAAAAACACTCTTAAAAACCCGTGTCACTTCAATTAGGGCCTTTTAAAATTAGTGGCGGTGCGGCACAGAGGTGTTTCAAAATATGGTCCTTGGGAAAAAGATTTAATACGTCCCTGTCTTCCACTATAAGCTTCTTTTAGCCTCGCAGCGCCGCACACTCTCCACGCACCAGTCTCAGGAGGTGAACGATTTCAGGAAGTGGTATTACAGCGTGAGTGATTGCGTCCCTTGAAGGTGAAGTACAAGGTGTCTAGGTGTGGAGTGTAGTACAAGGCTCTGAACGCCTCTCCGCCGCCCCTCGCATCCCATCCACTCCCAACTGTTTCCTACTCCATATTGTGCTGTGGATGCACTGTACCCCGCTTGTTTCAGAGAGAGAGAGAGAGAGAGAGAGAGAGAGAGAGAGAGAGAGAGAGAGAGAGAGAGAGAGAGAGAGAGAATAAATAAATATCTTTAGGCTCTGGTGTCTCCCACAGCTCTTAAGACTAACAGGTGATTTTCTCTCCCCGCTGGCAGGCACTGCTACCTTCACTGGGGGGAGGTGATGGACCTGCTCGCCCTCATCAACAGCGCCGTCAACTTCTTGCTCTACTACATCATGTCACATCAGTTCCGGGTGACGTTCCGCTGCCTCCTCTACCCGCCGCCGCCCATCAACCTGTCCCCGCGCATCCAGGGGGAGACGGTATCTACGCAGCTCTAAGCATTCCCGCCCCAGTCCCCGCACCGGCAAGGGACTCTGGCATTCCCCTTGCCCTCCGACCCTTCCCCAGGACCGTGGAGGCGTTCCCGTCCGCACAAGGGTTAATGGTACTCGCTCCGCCCCGTCAGGAGGATTTCACAGTGCTCCTGAAGGGTTTACTTGCTCGCCTCTTGCTGACCTGCCTATCTGCCTTGGGACCGCCGCGCCCCTGCACCACAATACCACAACTATACTGACCCCTCTCATACCTATAAGGTTTTGGCGGCAAAGCCACACAAAATCCTCAAGCTGACTTTGTACATAGTATTATAATTCGTCAATATTGACTTCCCCACAACTTACGCCACACACGGCTGCCCACATCCCCTCTCTTCCACTGCAACGCTGCTGAGCCTCAGATGCACGGCCTCCACTCCAAAGGCCAGGCAGGAGCCTTTCCATGAACCTCGGGGCCTTCCAGGTACACACACGACAGCTACCAGCAGTTTATTCTTTATTTAGAGACGCGCCGCTAAGGTTTCGTCCACAGCCTCCTCAGCCCCGCGTCAGCCCTCACTGGCCGGCACGGCAGAAATCCCTGCACGGTATTCATTTGCAGAATGAAGTGCCCATTCCGCTTCCTCGCCAACTCAGTGCCACATCCCCCTTCCCCCACCTCATTACCGGCACCACGAGTCACTCCCTAGCACACACGCACGGGATGGCCATACAGCTCGTGCGTCACTTACATGGCTTTGAAAACGTGGAGTTATTTTTTTTCTTTTTTTTTTTCATGGCAATGTTCACAACCCAAGGCTCTGCCTCCACCAACCACAGGCACAAGTGTAGTACCACCCCACCGCGGCACATGCAGTGGTCATCCGCAAATGAACAACTGAAAACACACCAGACCGCCTCTTCACTACCAAGAACCACCTGACGGGACCTACAAGGCAGAAGCACATGTGTATCGTAGGCGTAGAGTTAGTTATTAGCACCTACATAACACTTAATTTTATATGGGAATGGACTATGTATACATATGTATATCATTCTGAGCCTCTCGTTGCTTATCAACATTACAAATAACCGTTCTTCGGTGTTCTGTTAGCTTTTTAGTGTGGCGGCGAGTGGATGTCAAGGGCCCGGGGGCCGCCCTCCTCACAGGACTCCCCTCACCTGACTTTGTCCTGAGCCCCCAAGGTCACCCAGGTGAGGCAAGGGGTCACTATGGGGTGACATCATACAGGTGCTGTGGAGGTCACCCCTCCTCACACCCAACACCCCAAGTGACCCCCGCCGTCCCTCAGGTCCCCGCCGCCGCCGCCCGAATTGTTGCGTAGCGAGGGCTGTCCCGACGCACTGGTTGACACACAATAAACTCGCATAATAAAGCGTTGTACATATTACTACTGATTCACTGACCTTCCAACCCTCACACTGCTGCGCCATGCCACACAACCTGCATACACACACACACACACACACCACCCGCGCAATGCTACTCAAACAACAACACCGCGCACACCACCCGTGCAGTGCCACACAAACAACACAACCACTGACACATGTCCCCCAGCCTTCCATTCCGTCTCCACCCTCGTGACTCCCATTCCTTCACATCACTTCCTGTTCCTTGATGCTCCCTCACTCCCTAGTGCTGACCTAATTCTCTCCATCTGCTCGCGGGTCCTGCCTCGCTCTATTTCCCCGCCCCTCCTCGCACGTACAACGGGCATTATACATCCGGCCACCACCACATTCCAGCCTTTCAAAAAGTTAGAGGAGAGGGGGAGAGAAACGTTGAAAAGAGACAGAGACAGAAAAAAAGAATCATGCATTTTTAAAACTGGGAAGTGGAACACGTGAGAAGAGAAATGGGAGGGAGGACGTAAAAAAAAGTACATACGTAGAGGTAACGGTGATCATTTTTTTTTTTAAATGCAGAAATAAATATATAAATAACGGGATTAATATACATAAAAAGAAGTATTCTGTTATAATGAGAGAGAGAGAGAGAGAGAGAGAGAGAGAGAGAGAGAGAGAGAGAGAGAGAGAGAGAGAGAGAGAGAGAGAGAGAGGGGGGGGGTAGGGGAGGGAGGGAGAGGATGGCGGGAGACGCTGTGAGGAGGCATGAGTCAGATGGTGTAATGCTGGCTTCACCACGCAGTTTTTTTTTTTTTTTTTTTTTTTCCAGGAAGATAGTTGCTGACACTCGCCAGCAGTTCTTCACACACACACACACACACACACACTGTACATCATACGTGGTAATCAGTGGAGACTAGACTGCACTGTTTATCCAAGTATTGCGTCACTACCCATTACCACCACCACTATCACCACCATCACCACAACCACCACCATCACTACCGCCTCTATCACTACTATCAATACTACAACTACTACTACTACTACTACTACTACTACTACTACTACTACTACTACTACTACTACGTACTGCTACTTATGATGATGATAATAATAATAATAATAATAATAATAATAATAATAATAATAATAATAGTAATAATAATAATAATAATAATACATTAATGACGATTGCATAACATTTCCCCTCACCACCACTACAACTACTACTACTACTACTACTACTACTACTACTACTACTACTACCACTATCGGCAATAGTAATAACATCATCAACAACAACAACAACAACAACAACAACAACAACAACAACAACAACAATAAAAATAATAATAATACAATAATGACGATTGCATAACATTTTCCCTTGCCGCCACCACCACCACCACCACTACTACCACCATCGCCACTACCACCACCATGACCACCACCACCACCACCACCACTACCACCAACAACAACAACAAAAACAACAACAACAACCCGATGATAACAATAATTAAAACAAATTTCTTCGTTCTCAAGATCTTCACCCCACCTCCTGCCCCATCCTTCAACGCTCCCCCTTTCCCACACCCCCAACACATCCCATCCACCTTCCCATCTCCCATTGCCCACTACAGACATACATTTTCTATGCTTGCTTATCTGCTTAACCCGTAGTAGTAGTAGTAGTAGTAGTAGTAGTAGCATATAAGCTTATAAAAGACGACGCATTTAGCAAACCTACTATTATTGAACAGCATAAAACTTAAATAACATCATCGCTTTCATCTGAAGGTTAGATGGAGTTAGCTTTAGACTCATCTACTTTGATTGATGCCATTAATGATCCCCTTTATTGTGCGGGATCACTGTATGAAAAAAAAAAAAGAAAAAAAAAACATAACTGCCAAGAAAAAAATTGTCAGTCTTCAAATTAATAGGCTAGTGTCCCTTCCACAATCCCCGCTGTACGCACCAATGTGACCCTTGTTTGTAACTTTGATAGTGTGCTGAGTCTATGGTAAACTTGGAGGTGTGTTGAGTCAGAAACGGCTCGTGGGACCGGGAGCGGGGACGGGGTGAGTGACGTGTCCGGTGGTGGTGGAGGAGTGTGTGCGACAGTGCTCAGCTGATAAGGTGCTGAACTGTTATTTATCGTTAATGATACAAGCGAAACCTAAATTAGCTCCGTTTCACTTGTCTCTTTCTCTCTAGGAACAGCCAGTCAGCAGTAACCATGAGTAACTTAACTAACGGTTGTATGTAGCATATTAAAAATTAAGATAAATTATAACCGAGCTGAAATAAATGGTGGCAATTATACTATGGTATTGGCTAACCATGGTATCATTCCAACAACAACAACAACAACAGCAACAGAAGCACATCAAATCATTGTTCATCTATTCGTTACAACACGCAAATCAGCAAGGCAACAACAAACAGGGGCTCAGAATCGTTTCCTTCCTACCCTACTTCCTTCCTGGCTCCGGTGATCCACAACACACTTCCCCCTCACTCTCCCGCTAAGGAAAGTGGACACCATAACTTGTCTTCCCTAATAATTCACACAGACAATATACAAGAGGATACACGGCGCAACACAACAGAGAAAAACTGTATTAGAAAAAGTATATTTCACACACACACACACACACACACACCAACGCAGCAACCCATTATTATCCGTCAGCATCTTCACCTACGCCGTAACATTACGTAACATCACAAACCTGCGACACGTCACAACCACATCATCATGAATCCACGTGTGATTTGAGCTTAATTTTCTAACACCCCCCGCAAGCAGTTCTGGGAGGCAGGGAGACACTCGATGCTACACCACAACGTGATGGCAGTGCAAGACAGTGAGTTAAAATGAACTTAACGGTGTATGTATAACGTTGTGGTGTGCAGCATTCTATTTATTATATAGCACATCCTCACCCACGCCAAGAGAATAGTAAGTAATCAAGAACTCTCTCTCTCTCTCTCTCTCTCTCTCTCTCTCTTTGATCCCCAAGACTACTTGTTGGGAAGCTTTAAAACTTTCGTGGCTGCCTGTATGAACACGCTCTTTTCCTATTACGTCACAAGATTCCGTGACGTCACAACCACATCATCATGAGCCCACGTGTGAATTTAAGCTTAATTTTCTAACACCCCCAGCAAGCAGTTCTGGGAGGCAGGGGGACACTCGACGATGCTACACCACAACGCGATGGCAGTGCAAGACAGTGAGTTACAATGAACTTAACGGTGGGTGTATAATGTTGTGGTGTGCTGCGTTGGATGTCTGTGTGTGGCATCTGTCAGGGTTTCCTGCGACTCCCATTCCTTGCCTGAACATGTTGGTGGGTAATGCAAGCTGCCAGCCGCACGATTCAGGCTTCTTTTAAAAATCCACGTGTCATTGAAATGTGTACAATACCTGCATGACGCTTGTAAATTTACTCTTGCTCTAGACTCTCATACGGAAAATTTTCAAGAATAGTTCAAACTGTAACGCCAAACCGGGACCAAGGGCAACAAAATCCATACATGTGTAAAATAAATGTCCCCTGAGGTGCCAGTCACTAAGAAAGAGGAGAAAGTTTCGGTGAAGTGTGTGCCTGTGTTAGCCGAATGTAGTGTTGTGTGAAGGAAGGGTGTGTTTTGAGAATAGGAACTACGAGTGAATGGACGAAAACTTCATGCGTCAAGCTCGCTGGCGTTCGCGTTGTAAAGAATGCAAGTGAATCATTTAGTGTAATTTAACATTCCGTATAAACTGCAAAATTAATTAATTAGCTGTTTATCAATTAATTAAAGAATTAACTAATTAGGCATCCCCAAGTAATGAAATTTTACACTGACAACTGGTGTGTGTGTGTGTGTGTGTGTGTGTGTGTGTGTTTCAATGTTGCAGTAGTAGTATTATAATCTGTTGACATAGTTAAGGAAGAAAAAAAAAAAACATGCATCTTCCTTGCATTTTAGAGGTCATTATTTCTTCGGAGAGAGAGAGAGAGAGAGAGAGAGAGAGAGAGAGAGAGAGAGAGAGAGAGAGAGAGAGAGAGAGAGAGAGTAAAAATAATGGCGTTAAAAAAAAAAAAAAAAAAAAAAAACATTAAATTACATGCACTACGACATGTGTGAGCTTAACTACGGCAAAAGAAATAACAACGATAAAGCGAAGAAAATATCTGATGATGATGCTGATAGTGATAGTGAATACAAATACTACTAATAACAGAAATAAATAATATTGATAACAACGAGAACAATAAAGACAGTAATAGTAATAATGATAATAATGATACGAAGAAGACGAAGAAGAGGAAGAACAAGAAGGAAAAAAGCGACGACAACAACAACAACAACAACAACAACAACAACAACAACAACAACTCCCCAAACTTCTAACTACGTAGCATCGCGCCTCCTCATCCCAACCAATCCAAAACCAAGAAAAATAAAAAAAATAAACCAGCAACACTACCTATATATATTTAGAACCCCACGTAAACAAATCAATCAAAAACAATGAGACGGGCACAATGAGACAGCCACCACCGGAAATTAAGTAACCTCTCTTACTTATTTTCATTGCTTTATCCTTTTTTTATTTTTTTTTCAGTCATTGCTTCTCTCATGGCTTCGTATTGTTAAATATCTCAGCGCTACTTAACGTATATCTCACCTGCTTTTTCACTGAGTGTCGTGAAAGTTAATGTGGTTAGGGAGGAAGAGTAATTAAAAACAAATAAATAAGTAAATAAATAAATAAATGAAATGAGGCTCCGTATTTTTTTTTTTCATTTTCATCTACTTATTTTATTTATCTATTTATTTGTTCATTTATTTATTTATTTATTTTATGGGGGCAGGTTTCAAGTGTTCGTATGAGTCAAGGGATCAATGGAGAGACAAGTCTGCACCATCACTTCCTAAAATACCCATGGAAAAACTTACTGCTCACCCTTTGTGGTCTTTGAAATTAGTCCTTAGTCACACCTAAAGCACTTGCGAATAAGGGCTAAACACTCACAGCCTTCTAGGAACACTATACAACCTGCAAGTAGATCAGAGGACTCAAGGCCGGGAGAAAGACAATAAAAAGCCACAGTTTGGAAGGTGTGGAAGTTTACTAGACTCGTGATCTCTACGATGTGAGGACTGAAGGTGGATATGAACCAGGCACCGTGATCCTATATAGCCCTTTATTCTGAAACACTTCTGCATCACACCTCCACTTTATTCAAAAAGACTCTAGTTGAAGTTACACGAGTTTTTAGGGTGTTTTGATGGTTCTAGGACGTATTAACAACATTTGTTCATTATTAACACGACTCTTAACACTCTTGAGAAGCCGGCTAATCATCTCTGTGGCCTTTGAAAATAGTTGTGGTGAGAGAACAAAGCGTTTTAGAATGCGGGTGTTTCAAAGAGGAGCTTGGAAGTTAGGCCCAAGAAACGCCTGGCTGAGAGAGTGAGGAGTGGAATGGACTCAGTGAAGGACCAGGAGAGGCGGTACATCGACAACAACAATGGAAGGAGGTGAATAGAAGTGTTAGCGCGATCTGGGAGTGATGTGACACGGGGAGTGTGTGTGTGTGTGTGTGTGTAAGGCGCCGTCATACCAGCACATTTTCCATTTACTATTTTCGTCAACTCCGATTCTCGTCAACTTTTACCTCGTTCCGTCGTTTTTTTTTTTTTTTTTTTTTTTTTTGTCCGCATCGTCAAACGGGAGTGATCGTTTTCATGGAGGAGGACTGCCATCAACTTTTGTTGTCAATGTATAAAAATATGCTAAATAAATCATATTGTTTAAAAATATAAATAAATTGATATAAAATAACTTAATTTCACGTCGTTACTTTTGACTTGTGGATAAACAGTGGCTCGCATGACTTGATAGATGTTTAAACTTTTGGAAGGTCTCTGTTCCTCTACCCCTGCACGCTAGACACCATTTTAACTCGTTTAGGTAATCTACGATTTACAAAATTCGTAATAAAGATCAGAGCAGCGACTGCTTGCCTGTGCGTCAGAGCCATGTTTGGTCATTTGTTTACTGTCAACGAAAATGCTGACGAACGGCTGTGCGTGTGTTACGGGGCGCGCTCAAGAAATTGTCGATTTTCAGAAAGTTGGCAAAAAGAGTTGACGGAAAATTTGATGTAATAGAGTGACGGCGCCTTCAGTAGTCTTCAAGTGGGAACCTATTTATAAACAAGTAGGTGTGACGAGAGAGAGAGAGAGAGAGAGAGAGAGAGAGAGAGAGAGAGAGAGAGAGAGAGAGAGAGAGAGAGAGAGAGAGAGAACTATGATGTTGATGACGATGATGATTATAAAAAAAAATGTGTGTGTGTGTGTGTGTGTGTGTGTGTGTGTGTGTGTGTGTGTTGATGATGGTAAAGAAAGACAATAAAAATGTTTGTGTTTTTTCACGTCTCCTACGCCATTTACATTGGGAAATTAGTATATATATATATATATATATATATATATATATATATATATATATATATATATATATATATATATATATATATATATATATATATATATATATATATATATATATATATATATATATATATATATATATATATATATATATATATATATATATATATATATATATATATATATATATATATATATATATATATATATATATATATATATATATATATATATATATATATATATATATATATATATATATATACATTAGCATGAGTGTTGATTAGAACAAGGTGACCAGTAAGCATCACGCACGTAGCACAGAATGTGACATAACTTTAAACCTCAAAAATAATATTTATGAAAGCACCTCTATTTTTTTTTTTTTTTTTCACTTAATTTAGTCAAAACAAATGTTCGTCTTTGTCAATATATGGCGATACAATATCAACAACGTTAACAATAACAACATCAACGACAACAACGATAATAATCACATCATCAACATCAACACAACAACAACAATAACAATACATTTTATATTCTCAAACGTTTAGTACAGTGTACGACAACTATTGCCGCACGCTGAGTAAGAATGGGCGGGGCGAGCTGAGAGCGTGTATATAAGACGCTGCCAGCCGGGAGTAGACAACAAATTCCTCCCAGCTGATCTCAAAGGCTTATCTCAAGGCACCGCTATTGCAAGCACCGAGCATTATGTATCACCTCTTGGGAACTCCTGTCATTGGTAAGCTACAGGTGTCTCCGATTAAGGGAAGATCAATTTGCCTCATTCCCTGCGTCAGAATAAATATTATAATTATAGTAGATAAGTAACTAGAGGTGATTTTTTTAACCACTCCATTGCACAATGTGGTGTTACTTATGGTAATTATCTAGTAATATCCAGAATAAAATTAAACTGATAGTATAGTAATGAAAGAATTTATCGCTAACTTGGGATGACTAGAAAATTATTTGTTTGAATACAATATTGTCATCCAGTTATGGAAAATAATATGCATCACAATACGAATACTTATTCCCAGTGTTGCCATGACTTGCATTACATACAGTAAGGAACACTCAAATCCACACCAACTATTCCTTGACGAGTTCTAATTATTGTAGTGGACAAGGAAAATTCACACTTGAGACTGCCGACTTGCCATTCATAACCGTACACTCATGAGTCCATCCACTGCAGAAATGAGCGACGAGCAGGACATGAAGACGCTGCTCAAGCAGCGGGAGACTCGGCCCTTGACCAGGCCCATCCTGGTGGCCGCCGTGTACCACAACCCAGTCTACTACATGCCTGTCCCGCACCAGCCGTCGCCCTACCCCGCACCAAAGAGAAGCAACAGCCTGAACCTCCCACACACCTACTCCACCTTCCCGCACTCCCGCAGCCTCTCCCTGTAATGAGATGCTACGCTGAGCCTCGCCGGGCATCAAAACATCCAACACGCCAATTCATGATACGCTGGTCAAGGCGGGGTTTTGTCATGAAGCGGCCGCCTACCTGCTGCGCCTCGCTAATGAGTTGTAAAACAGGGGCGTTTCGCACTACAGCCCCGCAAACCCAACTCTTGCGTGAGGAGCACCAAGGCTTCACACCAGTCTCCCATGTACTGGAATGGCTGTGCTGAACCTGCTGTTGTTGCTGTTGTCGCTGCTGTTGCTTTAGTCTGCTGCTGTTACTGTGTTGTATATGTGCATCAAGCCTTTATGAATGCTACCTGGAGGCTTAAGTATATCAATACTTATCTGTATATACATGAGTAGTCAGCACAGTATTTTATACCTGAACTGAGTGAGAATAGCTATAAAGTAATCAAATTATGCATTTCCCACGATAAAATATTTAATGATGAATCTAGTCGTACAAAATAAAGACATGTATTTAATTACACTTTAAATGACTATGAACTTCATTCAATGGCCCACCTCATGAATTTAATTACATTTTGCAATCACGATTATGCACAATATTAGGCATTGATTAAAGCCATCTCCTGTACCAACACCATTACAGAGTAATGATATTGTAGCACTCAAGAAAACAACAGGTCGCTAACCATTGAATCACTGGATAATCAGTGGATAACGTCCAGTACAGTGGTTGCTTTGTTGATGGTAGGCAAACTGAATATGAATAATCTGTTATTCTTCATCAAGAACATTGCGAGGTCTGAAGCTTACTTTGTAGGCTTCCATATTTCATGCGTGTTTGGTGATCAATAAAAAAAAGCTTTCTATTCTGCAAGTAATCCCATAAAGCAGCACAAAATTTTGAGAAAAGTCCAGATATCAACTTGTTTGGGTGGTGTGGCAAATGCTCAACGACTCCAGCGAAGCTCCTGAACCTTCATGCTTGAACTTGAGCACGCGCGGACACAAGCACACAGTCTACGTCAGGACAGACACAAGATAATAATTATCACCAATAATTCTTCAGCACTGATAGAAGACAAAGTTATTAACAAAATTCACTTACCATACATGATGGATATATGTTATTTTGTATTATAAAACAAGATGATCTGCCAGAAATGAAATCAAGATTGTTTCACCGGTAAATTTATGTATGCGAGTATGTCTATATACCAGCAACAATACGCCAACTCAACCTCAGCTGGCTGTATAGCTAACATCAACGTCGTGTGGGGATCAGTGCACGGCAGTCCTACGGATGGAATCATCGATGGAAGCAAAGGAAAATATATTCTATCCACACAGACAAAACCACATAGAACTTATGCCTGAGTCAAAAGTTAAAAACAAAAATCGCACTAGTAATTGGCACAATGGTGTAATATTGATAAATTTAACACCATCAGACGACAAAAGCAGTACGCCAAGATTACCGAGTTCTTGACATGGAGACCACGGGTTGTTTTGATTTACTGCAAGAAGCGATGCAGAAACAAGCAAGAACAGCGTAGACATCGATGTAAAGTATCTATGCCCTTCAGAAGGTGCTAAAGGAAGATGTTGAAGTGTAGGAGTGCCGCAGCAGGTAGCGCCTAAGCGTCGAAGAGTTTGGCCAGGTAGAAAGTACAGCGCGAAGTCACTGCTTACAGAAGGCAGCGAAGAAGCACGCGGTGAACCTGGAGCATAAGAGCTTCGGTGGCCACAATGAAAGGCTTATAGAAAAGCTGGAAAACACAACTTCAGTTAATTGCAACTGGAAAGCGTTGTGCGCAAAGATGAAGGCTTCTTAGGACCACATGGCTGCTTTAACTTTTTAATCACCAGTTTCTTTGGAGAGGATCGATTGCGACGATGCCACCAGTAAGTAGTAATGTAATAAGAGACATCTATTATAGTGACGCTGGTGGCCTTTAGTATATTATAAGTATCTGCGATCCCAGCTGTCCACATGGTGGCTGATCTTCTGGGGAGACAGTCTGGAGTGGCTGACCTTCAATGGAAACAGTCTGGAGTGGCTGATCTTCAAGTGAGACAGTCTCGGATGGTTGACCTTCAGAGGAGACAGTTTGGAGTGGCTGACCTTCAAATGAGACAGTGTGAGATAGCTGACCTTTAGGGAAGACTGTCTGGAGTGGCTGATCTTCAACGGAGACAGCCTGGGATGACTGACCTTCAGGGGAGACAGTCGGGAGTGGCTGACCTTCAGGGGAAACAATCTGGACTGGCTAATCTTCAAGTGAGACAGTCTGGAATGGCTGATCTTCGAATGAGACAGTCTGGAGTGGTTGATCTACAAGTGCGACAGCCTGGAGTGGTTGATCTACAAGTGCGACAGTCTGGAGTGGTTGATCTACAAGTGCGACAGTCTGGAGTGGCTGATCTTTAATTGAGACAGTCTGGGGTGGCTGATCTTTAATTGAGACAGTCTGGGGTGGCTGATCTTCACGTGGTCTGTGCGGGATGACAGATCTTCCGCGTCACTGTTTCGAAACAAGAATGAAAACGTGAGATGGTTGATTTTCAGGTGATCCGAGTATAATAGCGTACAAGTCTATACAATGGTTGTGTGGAGGGTGCGTGCGTACCAGTCGTAAGGTATGGTCCAGCCGCGCTAATAACTAACTGTGATCAACTGGCCAATGTCCAAAGTCGTTAGACAATGCAACGGGCAGGACCAGGCTGGTATCGGGCATAGGATCATTGTTGGTTTGCCATGCGCTCAGTCACTGCCATCCACAGCAGCATCACATGGCTATGAAACAAGAAATTCTTCTCTCTCTCTCTCTCTCTCTCTCTCTCTCTCTCTCTCTCTCTCTCTCTCTCTCTCTGAAATTTGAATCAAAATAATGGATGCTACGTACAACCGAAAAGCTCTTTGGTGGGATGTTGCCTAGACTGCGTCCAAGACAGTAGTAATAAATGTAGTAAGTCCTCGAAGAATAAGTATAAATTCAAAATTTCCGTGTTTTCTTTATCAAAGGGCCATAGCCACTTAACCTTAGCTGAGCATCCACTCCCGAAGCAAACACTCCACGTCTGTGCTCGGTGTGGACGCTAAGACCTGAATATTATAATTTTCATCTTGTATGAACGCCAATAATAAGTGTGTGCTCATGTTAGTACGAAACAGTTCATATTCGTATATATCATATAATAAACAGTACAATATCCAGTTCCCAACATCATTTTTTTAGATCAGTTCTCGAGACAATATTTGTATGCTTCAAGGCAATATATGGCAGAATATGGCGCGGTGGACGGATGGCTGGTGTGTTTTGCGGGCCACGAGACTCGGAGGGCGCGAGACGGTGGCATCTTCATGACGTCATCCTCTTCTCGTGCGTTCAAAATGGCGAGAATGCGAATTTCATGTTTACCATGAGATAGAGACCTCCTGCAGCTATGTGCAGCTATGAACAGGTTGCTCCACGCTCTCTGTCACAGGACCTTCATACTCTATCTACAGAACTAGGACGCTAATGGACCTTTCTTTAGCGTAAACACAATATCTCAGCACTGACGCGTGCTGGTGCACCATATCATGATCTCGCTCTTGGTGCTTCTTCAATCAACTAATCTAAGAGTAAAATAAAAATCAATCAACCGATCTATATATAAGAGTGGTAAAATCAAAGTAACACTCACCAACAGTACCCATTACGGGGAGATGTCTGGAGCGTGGCACAAACACACACATACACACACCATTATGCCGGGAAGCTTCCATACACACACCATGATACTGTCTTCTTGTATATTAACTCCATGCCTTAACACTAGTCACTAAATTAAGTAAACAGACTTGTTGGTGTCGAGAACGATGGCTTCTTAATCACAGTACTGACTCTTCCTTGTAATCTCGGACCACGCAGGGATACCAACTTAATCTGTGGCTCAATGAAGACCCCAAAGATTTACAGCCTTTTTCCTTTGTGATAACCGAGAACTTCACTGACACTATGAAAAAAAAAAAAAAGAGGATAAAGATTCATTGCATCTCAGCACAGCCACTGTTGACACCAAGGAGTCTGGAGAAGCTTCTCTAGACTCCTTGGTTGCCAAACACACACTAAATAACTTCTCACTAACCCGGATCTATGAGCGCCTGTTCTCCATTACACAACCCGCAACATAAACTCCGACTGCTTGTCTTGTCATCTGCCGAGACGCGGAAAATTTGAATTGTTTTTCTAAACCATGAAAATTTCATGTCAATTTTAATGTTCAAATAACGTGCTGATACTGCTTATATATAAATATAAATAAATAAATTCATATATATATATATATATATATATATATATATATATATATATATATATATATATATATATATATATATATATATATATACCCAACCTAATCTAACAACCAAAGACCTCTGCCCTTAGTTACTGACCTACCCTCACCTAAAACTTAGGACTTTCTCAGAAGGATGTGGCCCTTTTGGAAAGAATGATCTATTATTCGTGTGTGATGTGGTGGTGTGATGTGTTGTGATGTGGTGCTAGTTGCATGTGATTCCTGCACTTAGGCTATTTACTTGTTTATTTTCAGCACACCTTTAGATTTTTCCTTGTAGACAGATTTGCAGATGAAAATGGTTTTACCCCAAAGTATGTAGATCAAGAATAAATGAATTTGAATGACATCTTGCAACACGAGCAGCATTAAGGAAATTAATTAGTGTCATCACATTTTGATATTTGTGTGGTCCAATGCTATTACAGATATAAAACCTGTCACTGGATAGGCCCACATTATCATAACTTTTTGGTGTCTACATCATTGCTAACTAGTTCAAGGCTGTTCCTCCACAACTTAACCACTAAAACTACTAGGATATAAACCTCCAACAAAGTACAAAAAATGAAAGTGTATTTGCAACTTTTCTACATTATTAAAACAACCTCTCAGGAACACAGATCAGTGATCACCTCCCACAGCAGAATTAGTATTTAAAGAGTTCACAGTATCAATCAGCATTGTACTTAATCCAATCAGTGTAGTAAAGTACAAAAATACTTTGTAAATTTTCTGGATAAATCACATGAAACTGCAGGCATAAATCACACCACTTGACAAACAGCACTGCTGAAATCTCACAATGTTTCCTTCACTGCCAGGGAAAGTTTAAAGATGTTATGTGCAGTGAAAGGTTCTGGTACAATTCACATAGATGGGAAGGTTAAACTTGTTTCTGCAACAACAAAAAAAAAATAAAAATAAATAAATAAATAAATAAATAAATAAAAAAAATAAATAAAAAATGTGATGTACCCATATTGTGTTGTACAGCCTGCCTCTGCTTCAATGTAGTTGCTTCTTTGTTGGTGAGACATGGTTATCAAGCTATATGGGATTACTTTTCATGGCTAAATGTATGACTAAAAATGGCATCTGGAATAAGGTTGACGTTTAGGGCCTACAGGTTACTAATATTGAGCCACATGCAAAACATTAAACTCTACTGTATATTAAGGAAAATTCCTAAAGCCAAAACCAATTTCATGGAATACCTGCAGTGTCCAGTAAATACGACCCAAACTAAATGCAGAAATAAGAATTCCTTTCCCTGGCTATCATGAAACAAGTAAAAAAAATATATATACATATATATATTTAAAACTTGGTCTAGCTGAGAGACATTAAGCAATACAAAACAATGCTGGACTGCACATGCTGAAAAATGCAAGCCTTAAAAACCTAAAGACTACCAAACTGCTATGGTTTCCTTACACAGGTGACTGGGATTATGTCAACTCTTCATAAAATGTAAATTTTTTTGCAATTTTCCCTCAAAAAACAGGCAGCAGTAGTATAAGAAAGAACCTCACCAACAGGCCTCTACTTTTTCTACAAGGAACAATGTTAGCACAGTCCCCTCTGTCAAAGCAATATTTCTCTGTGAAGTATTATGTATATAAAGATGGAATGGCTACTTGCTCCTTGCAATAAATATCTGAAGAGTTGGGAACTATGCACAAAATATCAACTTCTATTACGATAAACTGAGAATAATACAAACAGTTTTCAGTAAAAATATAACACATAGTCTCAGTTGCCTTCCTTACAACTTAATGTCTAAATAAATACATGTGTTTTCAGGAAATTACTAGTGCACATAAGTAATGGACAGACTGTGGGATTTAATGCCAGCAGAGTAGCAGGAAAGGATTCATTTGCAATGCTGAAGTGGAGCAACAACTTCGGATCACATATCCAATTTTGTATTTTCCATTACAGCGTATAAAATCAAGTCCCAATTTAAATTTTTTGCATGAACAGGCTTTACAGCCAAGAAATAAACCAAATTCTGCTACAAAACTAAAGAAGATTAATTTAAGTATATGCAGTTATTTTTATCCTACTATTCTTATAGATATATCCCAATAATAGTATGTATTTGTGGAATTAGTTGTTCCTATATGCCTGATGTTTAAATTACCACTCACATTCTTAACAATGTTCAAAGATTCAGAGGCAAGACAATGAGGTGATCATCTAAGATAGGTACTCATTTTGTTTACACTTACACCTCAAAAATCTGAGTTACAACAGTATAAACATTAAAGCAAGTGAACGCTTGTGCATGAAATTATCTTTTACAATATACAAGTAGCAAAATTCAAATTCAAACCAATCATTTGGTTTGACATGGCATCAGGAACACACCTAACAAATGTATTACTATGTATAGAAGAAACTAAATATAAAATTAAATGAGAGCACTTTAGCAATCATGTTAAAAACAATAAATAAAAAAATAAATGGTGTTGCTATGCATTTCATCAGCTTTCCCTTCACTGATGCAATGCCACTTACATGAAGCAGATATATTTTTTCTCTTTGTGATATATTCTAATGTGTCAGAAGTTCCCACTGTATCCTATCATAAACAGCAATAGTTAAAAGCTGGAATTAGCCTATCAACAGTTCATGATGGAGAAGTAAATGGAAGTGATAAGATACTATGCAATAAATGGGTGACAGACATTTATGTATTAGCAGTATTGACTGACTGATACTTTGGAAGTTTTGAACCTTGTATGCTATGCAAAAGCACTGAGAGGCTCATATCATGTGCTAGGTGAGGTCCTAAAACATTGCTAATGAATACTTGATCTAAAGGCATTGCCAAAGTCAAAACATATGGTAATTCCACATCAACAAAGGTCAAGGAATGAGGATTATTGTTTATGCTATTGTTACTACACAAGGTACAGCTCTTCAGTCATGTCCAGGTAAAAATTTAGCACTTCAGTCATGTCCAGGTAAAAATTTAAGTAGTGAAATGAAGTTACATCACCTGAATTTTTCAAACCTACAAGAAAAATCAGGAAAACATGCACAACAAATTAGCAACTTACAACAAAACTATCACTATGAGGTCACCACATTGAGGGAGTTCCAAGGAAGAGCCAATGAAACTTTCATTACAATCCTGGAACACTCAGGCCTGGACATGACTAAGGCCTTCACTTGGTGTTTTGTGAACTACAAAATACATACCCTGCTGACATACAAAATACTTCAGGTAGTGACATAATTTCTAACAAACATTGGACTTAAAGATGGACCATGAAGAAAACAAAGCCTAGTGTAAAGAAAAAGCTAGCTAGCCTCCGACAGGATCAGTGAGGGGTGGGAGGCAGTGTTGGCACCCCTCAGGGAAGGCACCTTTCTCTGCATGGGGTCTAGAAGTCTACTACAACTACTCCAAGAGGAAGCACTTAGGGACACCACACCCTGCTCATCCACAGAGTTCTCCCGTGAATTTGTACATATAAGATGAATCCTTAATTCTTTAAATAAAACCAGATCTCCTAAATTTTGAACATTACATGGGGGATCTCTTATATCAATGGGGTTTCTAGTCCCCAAATGCCCCCCCTACTAACTAGCTTGGGAGGTGACTGCTCTATGACCTGGAAGTATGAAGTTGAGTGTGACCTTGATGGCACCTCATCCCCTTAACATTTGCATGGAGTAATCTTATTTGGCAGGCATTTGGTTCTCCATGCCAGTGACAGCTTCTGGTGCCCTTTCTTATCTCTTGTACATAACTCTATTATAAACTTTTTATCATAAGTAGTCTAAACAATTTATAGCAAATACATATAAGCCCTCAACACCTAGCATTTTACCAAAACTGACACGTCTCAAATGCATTGAAAAATTAACCAGGGAAAAAAATTAATAAAAAAAAATAATAAAAAAAAAGTGAAAAAGTTACTGAAAGAAGACAGCCATGAGTGAGGGCTGAGGAGGGTGATGTGGGGTGCTCATCAAGGCCAGCAGTGTTACTTCATTCACACACACACATTCACCCTAGCATACATACAGGACAGTGGAAATCCAGTCAATGCCACAGTGAAGTACTTTTAGATACAGTGTTTGGTGAGGAATTGCACTCAGACACCCTTGCATAACAATAAAATTGACTCGGCCAGTCATAATTGCTCATATACTCCACAAACATAATTAAACCCACTGCTACTACAGTCTGGTTTTGGTGATTCTGAGGCACATACTACCAATAAACATCATAATTCCATTTAACTGCCCCAAAACCTGCCTGCGAGTGGCTAAGGAAGATAGATAATTACTAAGGCCTAGCAAGAGACAAAAAACAGGTGCAGTACCTCAGACAGCTACACCAAAGGCCTGAGAGCAGCCCAAACTCAAACTATACAAAGGGTTGTTTACTAAAATGGGTGGTGATGACCTCACCTCACCAAGAGGCACATGGGCTACTACTGTCTGCAGCAACTGTGTGTAACTAACTCTTATGGGGCCTCCTGCAACCCAGGTGAGGGGGCCCACATGGGACAAGTTCTGAGTGAGACGGATAACCTTACACATGACTGCTGCGCCTGATGGCTGTGTTACCTGGCTGCAGCAGAGGCTGGGCCCTGTACTTTGTACTCTTGATAACTGTAGTGGACACACTACCCCCAGCATCCCCCACCACCATATTTAAATATCGCTACTCATTATGCATTTTATAATTCAAGCACACTGACCAAGGCTCTTCAATGTTCTGGTATTCCATTCAAGCTGTTGATTTTAACTCCACTTTCATGACCCTCCTTTCCTGCATATGATGCTTCCTAACCCAAACACAAAACTGCACTCTGAAAAGCATCAAGGGATAGGATGTAGGGATGCTGGGGACTTGCATGTTACACACAGCTGGGGGTCATGGCTGCTGGGGCTGTATGGAGGAGGAGGAGAAAGAGCTGTTGCCTTGAGATCAGAGACTGCACTACTACTAAAACTTGATAATACCTAACTTCAGCAGCAAACACATATCACTGCAAATTTACAAAGTCTTCTGTGACCTAGCATTCCATTGCCACAGTGTAATCTCACAGATTATCAAATAAATCAATCTAAAAATATCAGAATACATTTTCATGTCACTGTCAAACTTTAAATATCCATATCTGCTTTAAATTAAACTGCTAACTGTAAGTTATGAAAAACTGATAAGGCTAGTGCTTTGCTTCCCTTATCAGGAACAAACTAAGGTCCTCACATCTAATGACAGAGGAGAGGAAAGGCAGTGGTACAGCTTGGTCACCAGCTCTCAGTGAGACCCAGCTAACCTCAGCAGCCGTGACGGAGGGCTTGGCCAGCCACATGTATTCACATGCACACAGACAGATGTAGACACATACTTCCATACATACACATAAACACACACACATGCATCCTTGCACACATCCACATCCACACACTCAAACACACACGCATACACACATAAACACATCTAATCTAATGGTACACATTTTCTACTGTATACATGATTAAAAAAATAAAAATAAAAACAAAAAACAAAAAACAAAAATAAAAATAAAAACAAAAACAAAAACAAAATAAAAATAAAAAAATAAAAAATAAACAAATAAATAAAATAATAATATAAAATATTACTTCTGGTAATCCTGCTCCATGATATATGCAATTGCTGTACTGATGGTAGTTTCCATTACGCTGCCTGTACAACTCTGCCCTAACATTAACTAGGAGTCTTATGCTTACACGTACACACACATATTCACCAGTTGGGATCCAAAATGAAATCTATGAAATCTTATTGCTGATAACATTTTTAAAAATCTGAACAATTACTGAACAACAAACAGATTAAAGTTAGATTTAAAGACAACATTCCATGACTTCAACAGATTTGAGACAGACATCAAAAGAAAGAAAAGCAAATGCCAAATGACTTACAGCAGTTCTGAAGTTGTGATGTGTTGAACCACATCACCAGGTTGTTACTGGCCTCCACACATACCACCACTCCCTCCTCACCTCAGACACTCCTTGGGTCCTGTAGCCCTTACACCAGCCACATCAACAAGCTAGTGATTTTTTTTTTTAATTCATTAATTCACGTATTCCATTTGACAACGTAACAAAATATAAAAAGTTTGGCCAAGAACTCCAGCATGCACCCAAACATTCACAAGGGAAGGCAACTACAGCCATAGCAGATCCTCCATATTCTCCAAATCTCTATTAGCTAGATGGAGGGTAAGGCTACAGGTCCCAGAGATGTGTAGGGCTGAATTTGTAATTATATTCCATGTCTTTTTAACAGACACAACCTGTGAAGGGTCCAATGAGTTAAAACAGAGAAGCTTTTGATACACTGAGGTAAATTTAACAGATGTATGTACTTTGAGATTACTGTAAGCTAGAGTCAGACTTTGATCTTCCTCATCACTGCAGTTGTTACCCAGCAAACACCATCCTAAGTGTTTAATGGACCAGTGTTTACTAAAGCATGGCCCAAGTACCAACAGTGTGGCTGTGCTGCTGCTCCAGTCTCCCCCCATCAACCCCTTATTAGTGGCCATCATGTGGCCAGAAACAGGTCAGCCCTAGTTAGTCATCACCATCCTCCAGCTTCCTCTTCTGTCCCCTGGGAAGTTCACCTGCAATAACCAATCACACCCTGATGATGTTGCTTTGCAAATAATATTCACCTTATATTTCCTATGGCTGATTCTGAGGCACACTGACTTTTAATCTATCTACATACAGTGTGCAGGTGTTAATTTTCACTTCCTGTCCATAAAGTATTCACATTCTTCATCTTGACAGTGAATTTTAAACATGCAATTTTTTTGTATCTCAAATCATTCAAAATTTCATAGGTTTACCACAATAGAAAATTGCAAGGGTGATGGTTTTCACATGCTACTTGTAGAGGATTTTGCAAAACTGCAGCAAAAGTGACAATGTACAGATCTGGCATATACTCAAAATTTAAAGCAGTTTTTGACTGGCATTATACTTGGCACTTACCATCCTCCTCCTCTATAACATCATCATCCTCTTCTCCCTCACCCTCTACAGCTTCATAGTCATCATCACCTTCCTGCAAAGACCATGTACCACATGATTATTGAAGTATTCAATCATCAGACGTATTCTTACCATACTGCACATCCATTATCAAGATTATGATATTTCAAGATTTTCATTATATATATATATATATATATATATATATATATATATATATATATATATATATATATATATATATATATATATATATATATATATAAGTGCAAATTTAAAGAAAGTAAAAAAATTAATATGAATTTAATATGCACATGATATTGTTATTTAATAATTTTACTGTTTAGCTCCTGTTGAGAAACATGCATCCTGAGTGCAGCAAAGCTCATCCTCACTGGAAAGATATTGTCACTACTCAAAGGAAAAAACAGTTTCAGGTTAGAAATCTACAAAATTTATCACCACCGAATTTCCCTTGCACTCACAGGATCATAATCCTTGTACAGGGCATCAAGAGCCACATCTTCATCCTCTTCTTCATCCTCCTCCTCTTCCACTTCCTCCTCATCTATTTCTTCCTCCTCCTCACCCCCATCATCATCATCGTCATCCTGATCCTGGTCTCCCTCCACCACCACACCGTCGTCTTCCTCACGGTCACCATCACCCAGAGCATCCACTCCATCCTCCTCCTCTTCTCCTGCATAACAAACTTTGTTAATGGGCTGAAAACAGCAGCCTTATTGGCCTTTCAGAGGCGTATTAATTACATATATGCAAAGCACATGCATTACAAATCACTTACAGCATGAGAAAAAAATAAATAAAATAAATAAATAAATAAATATATAAATCTGCTTTCTACTAAGCTGTTATAAATACAGCAGGGTACTTGACAACAAACATGATCTGTTCCAATGTAGCATTCATTACGGCAAATCTGCATTATGGTGACTGAAGAACCTAATGGAAAAAATTAATTGGCTCCAGGAAACCAGACAATAATATATAAAATTCCACAATTAAAAAGAAAAAAAATAACAGAAAATAAATAAGAAATAAAAAATTAGCACATTTGCAGTACAAACTACATCTGAGATAACACAACAAATATATACAGTACCCTCCCGAGTTTCGCGCCTAGTCCTAAATTCTTACCATCCTGGGTCTCGCTCATTATCACCTCGAGTTTCACACTGCTTTGACAAGTATCGGTCCTATTTACTTACTGTTGACGTCACATGTATACATATACTAAATCCCCATTAGTCGAAACCATCTCTCTCTCTCTCTCTCTCTCTCTCTCTCTCTCTCTCTCTCTCTCTCTCTCTCTCTCTCTCTCTCTCTCGTTTTCTCCGCCCTCCTCCCTTCATTCATTCATCTCTCTCTCTCTCTCTCTCTCTCTCTCTCTCTCTCTCTCTCTCTCTCTCTCTCTCTCTCTCTCTCTCTCTCTCTCTCTCACTGAAGGTAAGAACAACCCTAAGGATTGCTAAATAGAATGAGACTGACAGAGAATGAAAATGGAATTACATCTATGACTGAGAAAAAGTGATGAAGAAGCAAAAATGACAAAATGAATGTGGAGGGGGAGGGGGTGTGCAAGAGAGAGAGAGAGAGAGAGAGAGAGAGAGAGAGAGAGAGAGAGAGAGAGAGAGAGAGAGAGAGAGAGAGAGAGAGAGAGAGAGAGAGAGAGAGAGAGAGAGAGAGAGAGAGAGAGAGAGAGAGAGAGAGAGAGAGAGGGGGGGTTATCATTCCCTAGTCCTTTATCTCTGACAGATAAGGGGGAGGGGAGATGACAGGGTGGGAGGTTTGAGACAAGGTGAAAGAAGGGAAAGGAAAGGAAAAAAGGGAGGAAGGGACACAGCAGATAGGTGAGCAGCAGCTCACACAGCTGATGAGTTAGTCTTGCAAGTTTTAGTTTGTTATTCTGATTAAATTTTAATAAAATTTTAGTGCTCGCACAAATGGCAAGTTTGTCTTGCCAGTTTGGTTCATTATTCTGATTAAATACTGAAATTCTACTGCCTGCTCAAGTGGTGAGTTCAATATGCCAGTTTTGGTTCGTTATTCCAATGAAATATTTATTAAAATTTCAGCACATTATTGCAGTTGTACGTTATAAAGACCGTGCATTGTTGCACCTCCTATTGTAGTTCTACATATTACAATTAAATGTGAAAGAAAATAAAAAGAGAAAAGATCATAAAAGTACAGAAATCAAGACATGACCAGGCATCATTGTACCAAATTAAGAAACACCTGTTTCATTTATATCTATTATCACTTTTTATATAAGCAATACAAAAATTATGACACAGAACTTGAATTTTCTGAAATTTTGGTCATTTTGATTTTGACTATAAATGGAGTAATTGAGGTTATGTTCAATGTAAGTACCACCACAACCAAAAATAATTTCACTGTGCATTCTGCTTCCTGAATATTTACCAGATAGAGGATGATAGCCAAATATGGAGTGGACCACAAGGATGAAACCCTCAAAGAATGAATTAAATTTTTTATCAACCTGCTGCACCTAAGACTAGAAAGCACAAACCACAGGTAGTGTATTCAAATCTACTCTATAATGTAGTTTGGTGCAGCAGACTCAGAGCACATGGACAAAGTAATCTGCAAACCAAAGGGAAGTAATAAGACAGGAATTTTGGGCAGTTAGGAGTGATACTATATCACTCAACCGAGTGTATTTTGCAGCATTTTTTTTGTCCTTATCTATATCATTAACAATGATAAGAACAATACTATTATTAC
The DNA here is from genome assembly GCF_035594125.1 of Scylla paramamosain. Taxonomy (NCBI): domain Eukaryota; kingdom Metazoa; phylum Arthropoda; class Malacostraca; order Decapoda; family Portunidae; genus Scylla; species Scylla paramamosain. The sequence goes on along the minus strand of NC_087157.1, from coordinate 7,792,822 downwards.
TATAACCATCATCATATTACTATTACCATTAGAGACTATTATTAATATTAATATTATTATTATTATTATTATTATTATTATTATTATTATTATTGTTATCATCATTGTTAAACAAGTAGCTTCAAGTTACTAGTGTACAAACATGACTGGATATACTAGTAATGTGATCATTAGTTTTCACATCCATCACTGCAATGGCTAATGCCCCAACCTACAAATATCATATATAGATTACAAAGATATGCAAAAATAAAGATAACTGGTCCTACAATTATATGATGAGAAAAATTGCAAAACTAAAAATATTCCCTAGCATTAATTACTTTATTACTTAGCACTTAACCAGATATGGCATGCACAGCTTAAATTGTCATCCTTGCTATGAGAGCCAGCTATTATTATTTTTTTATAATAAAGTGAATTTTCCTTTGTTACTTATTAATACCTAGCTCTCACAGAAGGTTGGAATACTATTGCAAATAATAGACTGGCTTCTTTTAACAGTAAAAGAAGGGGTAGTAATACCTTATAGCAAGCAAATTCAATTGTTTTCATTATATTTTGGATAAAAATAAATCCAGACAAATTTCAATGTCATCTTAATCATGGAGTCATGCTAGGTCAGTGGTTCCCAAACTTTTTCTGGTCGTTACCCACTTTTCATACATGATCCTTGTCCATGTCCCCCCCCACACAACCATAACCCGTGACTACCATGACTGTCTACAGTCCTACACTCATTAGGTCCATATAAAAACCACTCTAGCAAATCCTGTAATTTTATTGATTCCATTTGTTATTTTTCTTTTGTTAATTATTAATAAAGAAATTTGTATTTTGCCTTTGCTGAATCTCATATAATTATTGAAATGGTACTAAAGAAGTAATATAATGCACATTAAAAAATTCATACGTAGAGTAATTAAAAATTGCATTATTGTGAAAAGCTGTTTCAGCAAAAAAAAAAAAAAAAAAAAAAAAAAAAATTCCACTGGATTGAAAAAGTGTATTAATCCCACGCAATATGATCCGATCTTTGAATCTTACAAATCTGATAACTTTGTAATTCTGAAATGAAATGCTATCATAGGGAGTCATAATTAACTGCCACAACCATGGCCTTCAGTGGCCACACACCCACCTCCTCCCAGACCGTTTGCTTCTGAACATTCATGCCAGGTTCATGTTTCCTTCACTTTTGAATCCCCATTCCACTCAGTGTGAAGGGTGATGTTGCAGATAATCAACAAGCTTCTTGATTCTTGGTTTTGTTTCACTTAAAGCACACCGTAGGTCATGCTTCACTTCAAGTCTGTTGCGATATTTCATTATGTGGAGTAGTTGAGAAAATGCAGCCTCACAGGAATAAGTTGATGAAAATGGTAGGAGGTGGCGAAAAGCTAAGTCACATAATTTTGGGTATGAAGCTGCCACTGATGACCAAAATACTGTGGGAGATTCAGTTTCAAACTTCATCTTAGCTCCTGAATCCTCCTGAAGTGTCAACAGCTCAGTTTGGCCATCATCATTGTCATCAGGAATGCATGTCACTGGAGCAGTGAAGGGGGCCCTTACTAGCCGAGAAGTTAGGCTTTGGATATCTGGGAAGTATCTTTTAAATTCCCCTTCCAAGGCCTCAAGATGTTGGGTAATCAAGTTCTGCGTAGCAGCATCACACTCCTCTACAATTTCTGACACTGTCACCAGCATTGCCAAGTTTCCCATTCCAACTTTGCGCCTCCAATTCTCCATCTTACGAATGAAACCTATGATTTTGTCCACAAAATCAATTATCAAGCTTCCTTTCCCTTGGAGTTCCAGGTTTAGTGTGTTCAACTGTCTAAATATGTCAACAAGATAGGCTAGCCGTATTTCGAAGCTATTTGCAGACCATGCTGACAGCAAATCTTGCTTGTTCTGTATTCTGAGAAAGAGGCTGATCTCTTCTCTGAGCTCAAATACACACTGAACTACATTTCCTTTTGATAGCCAGCGAACTGCTGTAAGAAATAGGAGGGTCTCATGAGCTGCATCCATATCTTGGCAGAGTCTCTTGAAAAGGCGTGTATTAAGAGCACTACCTTTTACAAAGTTAACTGTCTTGATAATTGTATTCAGAATGTCCTGTAATTCTGAGGGTAGCGTTTTTGATGCAAGAGCTTGCCTGTGGATCATGCAGTGAAGAGGGATAGCATTTGGTGCTTTTTGTATAACTCTTGTAACAAAACCTGACTGAGAACCCAACATGGCTGGAGCCCCGTCTGTGCATATCCCACGGAGATTGCCCCAGTCAAGACCTTCAGATTCAAAGAATTCTGTAAGTTTCTGCATTACATCTTCACCTTTTGTAGATTGTTCAAGGGGCTCACAAAACAAGAATTCCTCCTTCAGATCCTCATCATGAACATACCTTACAAAAGCCAGAAGTTGTGAGCAGGACTGGACATCAGTGGACTCACTGAGTTGAATACTGAATAATCCAGCTCTTTTAATTTCCTGTATCACCTACTCTTTGATGTCATCAGATATTTGGGAGATTCAGCATTGCGCTGTATTATTTGAGAGTGAAATAGCATTCAGCTTTTCAGCACTTTTCTCACCCAAAACAAGCTTTACCATTGTTTTGGCACATGGCAAAATTAATTCCTCCCCAATTGTGTGAGGCTTCTTTTTCTTTGCTATTTCAAGGGATACAAGAAATGATGCCTCCACTACGGCAGCATTTTGTTGATAAAAAGAACCACTGGCATCAAGTCGCTGTCTCTTCATGTTCAATTCTTGTCGACTAAAGAAGGAACGATCTTTGCCAACATGTTGAGGATGCTTGATTTCCAGATGTAATCTAAGCTTACTGGGCCTTAGTGATTCAGCTGTGAATATTTTGTGACAAATCACACACTGAGGCTTCACTACACCTTTATCAGTGATGCTTGTAAATCCAAAATCCAGGTAGTTGTCATCATAGTTGCATTTCTTATTAGAAGCCGTCAGTGTACCTGCAATGCACAAACAAAAAACTGCTATTTCTAACACTGCTAAGCTATGTCATCACCCATGATTAGAATAATAAAATGGTAAATATGAGGTTGAAAGGAAGTTAGATTTTACGTTATAAAAAAGTTATAGAATGTGCATAAATACAGCAGATATTATTTACCTTCTTAATATACTTCATGATGCAGGGCTTACTTACCATTAAAGTGGTATTGATGTTGGCTTAAGTTCATATAATGCTGAAGTATTCACAGGTGGGATGAAACTGATTATATGGGGAGGCACACACGGTGATCAATGTTGCAACTGTGAATGTCTGGTTAACTGAATAATATGAACATCCTTGCTGATACGTAAGATTCAAGACCAGGTTATCATACAGAATACACAGCTTAGGAAGCCTTAGATTAGAATTATGTTGAGTTAAAATTATCTTGCTTCCCTAATACATCCCCATGTCTTTATTTTGTCAAAAAAAAAAAAAAAAAAAAAAAAAGGGACGTATTACTCGTGTGTCTCTGGTAGCAAGGCATTGCACAAACCTGTACTGAACCTGTAAGTTCCCTCCACTGGCTACCTACCCGCTAAACTCCTTTGGTTTTATTTATGCATAGCCTCAGATTATGGCCCCCAACATTCTGCTATATGGCCCCCCAGGGGGCCATGGCCCCCAGTTTGGGAACCACTGTGCTAGATCATCACACCTCATCCAGACTGAATTGGTTTCTGTTTTAGGAAAGTTGAAGTTTACTAAAACTAAAACAGCTCTAAGTTTAAGCTTACCATCCTCTTCTCCTTCACTGTTGTCTTCTTTGTCAAACCTGTCAAATAAAGGAACACACCTGAATCAAAAGTAATGTTCTCTACAGTCTTATATATGGTATAATGTTCACAACAAAGATTAAATATGATTATATATATATATATATATATATATATATATATATATATATATATATATATATATATATATATATATATATATATATATATATATATATATATATATATATATATATCCTATTCTACCTAACCTTCTTCATCAAAATTACTGTAAATGTCTCATACTTCTAATTTTCTTAATTTCCTTTCATAAAATGCCATCTTCCCTTACAATATATTTAATGATTTTAGAATTTTCCCTCTAGATCTGTATTCACAGTATAAAACATCACTTAGAATATTGATATTGCCTCTAAATCTAAGAATTCTGCAAGTGAATATAGGTGTAAGAGACCAGCACTCAGTACTGTTAAACCAATGTCTACCAAAATGCTACTCCTGTATGCATGAATGATGCTTCAGTGATGATTTTGGTTTATATTATTGACAATAACACTGAATAAAAAAATATATGAAAATAATAAACAGGAAAATGACATATATACAGTAGAAATAAGGAAAAATAAAATACTGTAATAAGAATGCAGTATAGTCCATGGCTCCATCCAACACAGGGGTGGCAATGGCATAATTGCCTCCATCTGTAGCTTTCCTACTACTTTTTTCCTGTTTGTTCAAGTAATCTGCCTCTTCTAACTCCAATTTCTTTGCTTCTTCTAGCACTTATTTCATGCATGGATTTTTCAACTTAATCCTCCCACATTTCAAGTGACCTTCCTGTCCTATTATGACCTTTAATTTCATTCGCAAAACATTTGCTTTGCAAAATCTTTTCTCCTCCTCATCACAAGATAGCAATACCATCTCAGTGTATATCTCTTTACCTATTCCATCACTCCAAAATTCACTCCATAGTGGAAGTGCATGCAGCTACTACTCTGTGGTTGTGCATTCAAGCCCCACTCAGGCTCACTTCAATGGTCAGACATTACTGCCCCTGAGAGCAAGACGTGGAGGGATTATATCAGCCAATAGGTCTTCCTGCTGATGCAACAATAACCTAAGCTGACTCAGGTCCTTCATGGGTGAAAGCAGGCATCTTCCATGTGATAAGTAGTTTAAGTATTTGTATCTTCCCATTTATGTCATCCATTAGTGACCTTCAACTTTTAACTTGCACAGATATTCATACGGCACCATTAATGCAGATTTTTACATCTCACTCTCCCATCTTGTCGTTCCACATGCTCTCCCAAATAATTAATTTCTGAAGCACACTCTTGACTCCTATGCCCTATTCCATTCCCAAGTCTGTGATCCATACATCAATGCTAATAAGGAGAATATTCCTTAAGCCTCTCTTTAAGGCCATGAACATATTCATCCTCTCATAATCTTTATTAGTAATCCCATAACACTCACACCTTTCACAACTTAACTCTCATTTCTCCATCTTTTAGAGATTTTGGTGAAACTTGCAGTTGCCTTGGACATATCAAAAGCTTTTGATAAAGCCTGGCACAAAGCTTTGATTTCCAAACTACCCTCCTACGGCTTCTCTCCTTCTCTCTCTAACTTCTCAAGTTTCCTTTCTGACCATTCTATTGCTGCTGTGGTAGACGGTCACTGTTCTTCTCCTAAATCTATTAACAGTGGTGTTCCTCAGGGTTCTGTCCTGTCACCCACTCTCTTCTTATTATTCATTAATGATCTTCTAAACCAAACTTCTTGTCCTATCTACTCCTACGCTGATGATACCACCCTGCACTTTTCCACATCTTTTCATAGCCATCCAACACTTCAGGAGGTAAACATTTCATGCAGGGAAGCCACAGAAAGCTTGACTTCTGATCTTTCTAAAATTTCTGATTGGGGAAGAGCAAACTTGATATTGTTCAATGCCTCAAAAACTCAATTCCTTCATCTATCAACTCGACACAACCTTCCAGACAACTATCCCCTCTTCTTCAATGACACTCAACTGTCCCCCTCTTCTACACTGAATATCCTCGGCCTGTCCTTTACTTATAATCTGAACTGGAAACTTCACATCTCATCTCTAACTAAAACAGCTTCTATGAAGTTAGGCGTTCTGAGACGTCTCCGCCAGTTTTTCTCACCCCCCCAGCTGCTAACTCTGTACAAGGGCCTTATCCGTCCATGTATGGAGTATGCTTCACATGTATGGGGGGGTTCCACTCATACTGAGGACCTGAGGAGGTATTTTGCTGATTTTCCTTGGAATGACTACTGCTTCCATGTCAGAGACCCGTCTTTGTGTGCTGAGCGCATAACAGAGGTGATAGTGTCTGGCATGGAGGCATACATTCCTCACTCTTTTTCTCGTCCTAAACCTTCTAAACCTTGGTTTAACACAGCTTGTTCTCATGCTATACGTGATAGAGAGGTGGCCCACAAAAGGTACTTAAGCCTTCCATCACCAGAATCTCATGCACTTTATATTTCTGCCCGGAACCATGCCAAGTCTGTTCTCCAACTAGCCAAAAACTCCTTCATTAATAGAATATGTCAAAACCTTTCAAGATCTAACTCCCCTCGTGATTTCTGGCATCTAGTCAAAAATATCTCCAATAACTTTGCTTCTTCTTCTTTCCCTACTCTATTTCAACCAGATGGCACCACTGCTATCACATCTATTACTAAAGCTGAACTCTTCACTCAAACCTTTGCTAAAAACTCTACCTTGGACGATTCTGGGCTTGTTCCTCCCTCTCCTCCACCCTCTGACTACTTCATGCCACGTATTAAAATTCTTCGCAATGATGTTTTCCATGCCCTCGCTGGCCTAAACCCTCGGAAGGCTTATGGACCTGATGGGGTCCCTGCTATTGTTCTCAGAAACTGTGCCTCCGTGCTTGCACCTTGCCTAGTCAAACTCTTTCAGCTCTGTCTGTCAACAACTACCTTTTCTTCTTGCTGGAAGTTTGCCTACATTCAACCTGTTCCTAAAAAAGGTGACCGTTCTAATCCCTCAAACTATCGTCCTATTGCTTTAATTTCCTGCCTATCTAAAGTTTTTGAATCTATCCTCAACAGGAAGATTCTTAAACATCTATCAATTCACAACCTTCTAACTGATCGCCAGTATGGGTTCCATCAAGGCCGCTCTACTGGTGATCTTCTGGCTTTCCTTACTGAGTCTTGGTCATCCTCTTTTAGGGATTTTAGTGAAACTTTTGCTGTTGCCTTGGACATATCAAAAGCTTTTGATAGAGTCTGGCACAAAGCTTTGATTTCCAAACTACCCTCCTACGGTTTCTATCCTTCTCTCTGTAACTTCATCTCAAGTTTCCTTTTTGACCGTTCTATTGCTGCTATGGTAGACGGTCACTGTTCTCCTAAATCTATTAACAGTGGTGTTCCTCAGGGTTCTGTCCTGTCACCCACTCTCTTCTTATTATTCATTAATGATCTTCTAAACCAAACTTCTTGTCCTATCCACTCCTACGCTGATGATACCACCCTGCACTTTTCCACATCTTTTCATAGACGTCCAACCCTTCAGGAGGTAAACATTTCACGCAGGGAAGCCACAGAACGCTTAACTTCTGATCTTTCTAAAATTTCTGATTGGGGCAGAGCAAACTTGATATTGTTCAATGCCTAAAAAACTCAATTCCTCCATCTATCAACTCGACACAACCTTCCAGACAACTATCCCCTCTTCTTCAATGACACTCAACTGTCCCCCTCTTCTACAATGAACATCCTTGGTCTGTCCTTTACTTATAATCTGAACTGGAAACTTCACATCTCATCTCTAGCTAAAACAGCTTCTATGAAGTTAGGCGTTCTGAGACGTCTCCGCCAGTTTTTCTCACCCCCCCAGCTGCTAACTCTGTACAAGGGCCTTATCCGTCCATGTATGGAGTATGCTTCACATGTATGGGGGGGTTCCACTCATACTGCTCATCTAGACAGGGTGGAATCAAAAGCTTTTTGTCTCATCATCTCCTCTCCTCTAACTGACTGTCTTCAGCCTCTGTCTCACCGCCACAATGTTGCATATCTAGCTGTCTTCTACCGCTACTTTCATGCTAACTGTTCTTCTGATCTTGCTAACTGCATACCTTCCCTCCTCCCACGGCCTCGCTGCACAAGACTTTCTTCTTTCTCTCACCCCTATCCTGTCCAGCTCTCTAATGCAAGAGTTAACCAATGTTCTCAATCATTCATCCCTTTTTCTGGTAAACTCTGGAACTCCCTGCCTGCTTCTGTATTTCCACCTTCCTATGACTTGAATTCCTTCAAGAGGGAGGTTTCAAGACACTTATTCATCAATTTTTGACCACTGCTTTGACCCTTTTATGGGACTGGCATTTCAGTGGGCATTTTTTTATTAGATTTTTGTTGCCCTTGGCCAGTGTCCTTCCTACATAAAATAAATAAATAAATAAAAAAATTAAAAATTAAAAAAATACTGTTTTAGACAGGGTGGAATCAAAAGCTTTTTGTCTCATCATCTCCTCTCCTCTAACTGACTGTCTTCAGCCTCTGTCTCACCGCCACAATGTTGCATATCTAGCTGTCTTCTACCGCTACTTTCATGCTAACTGTTCTTCTGATCTTGCTAACTGCATACCTTCCCTCCTCCCACGGCCTCACTGCACAAGACTTTCTTCTTTCTCTCACCCCTATCCTGTCCAGCTCTCTAATGCAAGAGTTAACCAATATTCTCAATCATTCATCCCTTTTTCTGGTAAACTCTGGAACTCCCTGCCTGCTTCTGTATTTCCACCTTCCTATGACTTGAATTCCTTCAAGAGGGAGGTTTCAAGACACTTATTCATCAATTTTTGACTACTGCTTTGACCCTTTTATGGGACTGGCATTTCAGTGGGCATTTTTTTTTATTGGATTTTTGTTGCCCTTGGCCAGTGTCCTTCCTACATACATATAAAAAAAAATCTATCTCACCATAGTTATATAACACTATGTCAAAATAATAAAATGCCATCATCTCCTCCATTCTCAATATAACCTACCATGTCATCTATTGATCCTACCCTAATCACTTCACAATTAACTTGACAAAGTTAAAAATGATAGGTAGACATTGGTTCTCAAAGTTGTAAATAATTAGAATAAACCTGATAATCAAGTTGTTAATGCCAAGTCATTTTGGAGCTTTAAGTTTAAAGGGTTAGTTATATTTACAAACAGGGACAACAGGTGGACATAAAAGAACTTTTGTCTTCATGTGTGAAGGATAAATAAGCATATACAATTGAATTATACTGCTACATGCCACTTAAATATATACCTCCCCCAGAAATACTCAGTCCTAAGATTTTCAAAACATTTATATATATATATATATATATATATATATATATATATATATATATATATATATATATATATATATATATATATATATATATATATATATATATATATATGTTTATAATCTTCCTGGTGTAAAAACAAAATAAATAAATAAATAAATAAATAAATAAATAAATAAATAAATAAATAAATAATAATAATAATAATAATAATAATAATAATAATAATAATAATAATAAAAAATGAAAAATAAAAATCAATGTTGCTTCCTAACATACTAAATGAAAAAAAAAAAAAAAAAAATCCTAAACACAATCAGCTTACATTTCAAGAATAAGCCTTTATAGAAATTCATACACAATATCATGCAACAGTTCTCAAAATATGGAAATATGATTCTCTAATTCTCTATTTCCCTAGAACAACAAGGACTCACCCATCAAGATACACCAGGGAAGGTACAAGGGCAAACATCTTCTCCCTGTAGTTTTCGGTCTGCAGTACCTCACAGTTGAACAGGTCCAGGTTGAACAGGGATTTCAAGTGACTCTGTAAGGCAAGACAGTACACTGGTCATTATAGATTCCATGCTGTCCAGAAATCAGCTCCCATAATTTTGTGACAATTTTTTGTTTATAACTGTCTTAATTTTATTATGGAAACCTTATACTTTACTGCAAACATGAAGTGGCATCCATGAGAGAGAAACAGGAAACAGAATCAAAAGCAACACAAAGGAAATTTCAACAACTTCCATGTTACAATGAAATAGCCTTTCCCTTACATAGACATTTGCACATCTTAAAAATTATTGCATTCAATGAATGACATTAATTTAGTTAACAAATTCACTGGTGAAGTTTAAGAATAAAAAAATTAATTACTGCTCTTCTACAGTTCCCACTTGTTCAAACCACTTAACCTGATTCACTCTAAAAACAAAAGTAGTGATAATTTTTACTACTCAGAGCACAAAGTTTGTCTGTATCTCACTTGTTCAAACTAATTCACCATCCTCCCTCATTTACCCTGAATATAAAAATAAAATAAAAAATTCATCAAAAGCATTCACTTTGTTTGTCTATCTTACTTTTGTGTAATAATGAAACAAAATTTGGTAATAAAATCAACAACACTCAATACAGAATGGTTAACAACCTATATAAAAAATAAAGGATGCATTCAGTATGGTAATCTGATCCCAGTGCATGCCATTGTACACTTTATCAGGGCAGTGCCAGAACTATGCAATGTCTCGCTTTGCTTCAGTCTTTTGTGCAGCAAAGTATGGAATAGTGAATATATATAATGTAAAGCTGCATAAGACAGGGATATGAAATAGCTCAATTTATCTTCTTGGTTTTAAAGTCACTACACATTGATACCATCAAAGTGCTGCTATCAATTACACTTATTCCAATAAAATTAGTCAGGCAATCAATTGTGAAGACAAAAGCCTTGAAAAATTTAAAAAGCATGTGACTGAACTACCTACCACATAATTTGGGGACCTCAACTACTCATTATAAAGACACCCAGGCCTCAGTACAAGTTAAGGATAGTTAACAATAGAGAGCAACCAGCCTCTATCATTCAAAGGTGAGCTACTTATAAAGTATATATTTGAATAATAAAAGGTTCATTGTGATAATAGCAAACTTGAACTGTTATTTTAAATATGACCTTTCATTACATGCTGAGGCATCAAGGTTTATAAATAAGATATAAACAGAAGGCATGGTACATGAAACATGTATTTTAAGAAAAATATTACATTACAAGATGGGATAGCAAAACGTATTCCTGCAAATTTTTCTACTTGCTATTTCTTGTCCTTTCCAACAAATGCTAAGAAGTAGTCAACTTACCAGAGGCTCCAGAGTTTCCAGGTCTTTGATTCTATTGCCAGAGAGGTTAAGATAAGAGAGCTTGGGAAGGCAGGTGAGGGCACTCAATCCACCCGAGATTCGATTGTCACTGAGCTCCAGCTGGAAACAAAGAGAGTTTGCATCAAACAAATATTATCTTTTCATAGAATGTATGTTGGAAATAGGAGAGAATTTGGATCATACATATCAAGGTTTATATGACACACATATGTAATCAATAAATTACAGGAAATGCAAATTGAAGAAAAATAATAATAAAATAAAATAATTCAAGGCAATGCAGAGAAGAGAAAAAAAAATCACGAAAATATACAATCTTACGTATCATCATAAAAGTAATTTGTAATACAATCTATTTAGTTCAACAGTACAGCTAGTGGTCACACCTTCCGCAAATTGGGAAGAGCTGGGAAGCCCTTCAGGGTGGTCAGTCCAACATTGATAAGGCTCAGTACTTCCAAATTCTCAAATTCTTCGGTGAGGCCCACAACACTGGTGCTCTTGCAGTTGTCCAAGTTGAGCTCTGTGATCTAGAGAAGGAAGGTCCAGAACTGTTAAACTTAAAATAGCAAAATCTATTTCAAAAGACAACTACACACCTTTCTTAGTCATGCAGGAACAAATAAAAACAATGTGGATGGCAATGTGAATGCATGTATGCCTATATTTCGTAAACATATGTTCCTTGGCACTAAAGAGTTCTTAGAAGAATCTTATTTAGAATAATCTGAATGATCTGCAGCTAAGTCAAATTAACTGTGCTACACAAATTATGCTGACCATAACATAGCACAATGCTTCTGGGCTTTTGCTGGTGCTGCAAAATTATTTACATGTCTTATAAGTGAAATACAACACCAAAATATGAGCCAATTCAAATTTAGAATCCTTTCTCAGTTTTCTCAGGTCTTTTTAACTCAGATTTAGTAGACTGGATGAGGAAAGACTACAAACTATTTTTGTAAATAAGTTGTAGCACAACTCAGAAAAGAAGTGTAGCTGAAACTGATGCACTACATGTGTGGAAAAGGAAAAGGCATATAACAGCCTGAATGAATTATGAATATCAACACCATATTCTTAAAGTATTTCTGCCACAGTCTTCTCTCAAAGAAACCTTCTGAAATTGGTAATGAGAGACTATGCATAATAAATCATACATAGTCAGTCTTATTCTATTTATCAATTTATTTTTATAAGTTATGTTAAAGATGCAAAAGTTGGCAAGTAACTATGAAACTCAGGTTAAAGCATGCCCCTTTATACCTTTCCAATAACTGGAATACTGCTCTTATGTAGCATTATTAGACACAGAATAAGATAAACTTTAATTAAATGTGCTATTTCCTTGTAAAACTAACTTACTCAATTAAGCAATCCCAAACTTTTTTTCATAAGGCATGGCTGCAATATGTCACTATCAATTTGCCCTAATGTATTACTTTGCATCATGGATATAGCAGTTATCATGTGCATTATGATGCTGACAGCTATCTTTTCATTGCCCTTAGTTTGATTCCTGAAAAGAATGTCTAACTTAGCATACTCAAGACTGTAAGGGTTTATGAGTAGTTACCCACCCTGGGGCCTGCTTGTAAAGACAGAGACCAATGAACTCATTTCTAGACCAAAAATAGGAAAATAACTGAGGAGCACGACAGTCTAGCCTCATGGGCCTTGTTTCCTCACCTCAACCTTTTAATATTAAAAAAATAATTGATAATTTATCCAAAATTTATAAAAATAATGAGCACCAGCTGCACCTTGAAACAGGGATCCAAGCAGATTCTAGAATGATTCCATCCAGTGGTGAGATATGGTAAAACTTCCTGTTCTGCCTAGGAAAGAGCATTAGCTAATCACTACCACCGAGCCCCTGGCAATGGAAGAAGGGAAGCCAGGGATAGGGAGGGGGAGGGGGCATGTGAGGAGTACTGCATCTTATTCAGGGCTGGTCGGCCCCATCCAATACAGCCACCTTTCTTTCTCTCTGGCCCACCAGGTCTTACACAGCCTGCCCAGCTTGAGTGAGAGGTACGAGGGCACTTGGGTCACCGTGATGCTCCTGATGCTGGAGACGCCACCGACAGCCACCCAAACCTACCGCCCTCACTACACGCCTAGCCATTCCCCGGGCTGGGAAAACGTCCCGCCGACCTAAGTCTGGCTTGGAGCACTGACAATGACAATTATGACATAGCATTATGACAAGCCACATGCCTGAAACACGTCCTGTCATGAGGTGAACAGCAGCCTTTGCCTGCCAGCAGTGCCCTCCCAATCTGTGTGACGCAGCTCACTTCTCACCTCATTACAGCTCTCACAACACCTTTCATCACTCTTTCACGTCTGTTCTAGATTCTATGGCCTACCGTGGAAGGACTTCTGCCCCTTCTCTCAAGTTCTATCCTCTTCTCCATGACCGCGATGCAGCAGGGCGGCGTGGGACATTCCCTGGCTCAGGCCCACAAGTGTTCGCGCGTCTGTCGCCCCGCGCCTCCCCGCCCCCGCCGGCCGCTGCCTTCCCCCCCCCCCCCCCGCCCTTCCCCGCCAGGCACCCCGCCATACCACACAAAGGCTTACTATTCCACACTATACCATATAGACACCTTAATCACGCATGATAATGTTACATATTTATGATATACAGATAATGTGCAGAGTTAAATATAATTGCTGGCCACCATTTCTCCCAGCATATCCTTACCCCCCACCTTACTCCGCACCATTCCCTAGGCCATAGATCTTCATGATATCAACTATCTTTGAATTTCCTGATTACTATAGGAAAAGGAAAATAAACACATAATTAGTGTTTATTTTGAATGAGAGTTGGATTTCAATGAATACAGTAATATTATGTCCGCAACTGTGGTTTATCCATATTTCCCTAGCAACCTCCGATTGTCTTCCCTTTATCAGATAAAGATGACTTCGTCACAAATAGTAATATTGTTTCATTGCTTGATGTTCTATATTAGATCAAATTCATTATTGTTGCTGGATTTCCTGTGGTCTTAATATTTTGATTTAAATACTTATATATATTTTGAAATGATTCAACTATTTACGACAGGAATTTTGATTCATAAAAAGTACACTGAGAAAGTATGGAAAATTATTATTTTTTGTCACAATATCTAAAAAGTTATCAAAGAAGGCCTTATATCTCAATATGAATGCAAATATTATAAATCGAAGATTAATGCCCAAGAGAAATTTCCCTGCATTTAGGGATGTTTTACCAAAACAGCATCGATCTGTGAGCGAGAAGCGCCACCTTCAAAGGCACCAATCAGGAAGGCCGCGCCTCCTTCCCGGTCCATGACGTCATTTTACAGCAGATTCGAAACGTTCACTGACGAAAATGTGCCTACAAAACACTACAAACGGCAGTACTCCGGGAAATGTAGAGTAAATAATTACTTTCGAACATAAAGACGAAATTCCACGAAAGGTTTGCCACAAAACCCAAACCATCACTGATCGTCATCACCCACTGGGAGAAAAATAATAAACAAATTAATTAAGTGAGGGTGAGTGTATGTAATTTCTTAGTATTGAATTAATCTCAAGGAATAACCTGGCCATGTGATAATAATCTGACACTTATTATAATGCTTTGTATTATTGAATAAAAGAAAACGTGACGCAGGGAAAGCAATTATATTCTGTAAAATTTTGAAGCGCGGTTGTTTCAAATTTTATTCGCGTTATTTACTTCATCTATTTTGTTATTGTTCCCTTTATTATTATTGTTTGTGTTTGCGCTTGCTTTGAGACCACCGAGAATATATTAGCTGTGGATTTAATGATATATATATATATATATATATATATATATATATATATATATATATATATATATATATATATATATATATATATATATATATATATATATATATATATATATATATATATATATATATATATATATATATATATATATATATATATATATTTATACAAGGTTAAAGTAAAAGCTCATTTTAGCTAATATCTAAATTTATTGTTATTGTTATTTTCAAATATTTGATTCATGAAATCAATTTAAAAATAATCAAGGACTTTATGCAAAAATATATAGTACATCTGCACAAAGACAACACAGGTGCAGGCACATGAAAGCTTGGAGCACACTCACTAGAATGAACCATGAATTAAAACTCAGGAATGAACAAGTTTGTTCTTGCCAATTTTAAAACAATCAAATCAATTACTTAACTGATGTGCAGTCTTTCAACATACAGCTCTTAACTTGGATGATTACATCACCATGGAAAAGCATGACCTAACTCTCAAAGGCTGGCTACATATAAACCATAGCCTCAGCATTTCTGTGCTTGAACATTACTATATAATGTATGCATTCCAAACCTTTGTTCTTTTGAAATGTCAAGTTTCTTACCATATATACATAGGTGTGTAAAGGAATATCCATTGTAATGTCTTCATCATGACACTGCAATATTGATCTAATAGTGGAATAAATCTTTTGGCCATTAGAGGCTGCAGCTGGGAACTGGATCCATGACCAGAACAAATAAGAGTGCCTTAGATGTTGGGACAATAACAGTCATCATGCCCCATGATAATTTTTTTAGGTCTTTGTACCTCTAATCACTAGTGTTAAGTCCTACAAAATACATCACAGTGCTTATGGTAAGGATCTATGGTAAAGGATGCTGAATACTGGTGGATCCATGATGAGGCCAGGCACAAGGTTCATCTTTAGTAACCTGGTTCTAAGGCATTCACCAACTGATAACTATTGATAATGTCACCTAGTTGGGCAGACAGGATTAAATTCACACTTTATCCAGTATGTCTTCATGAGTGAGGAGAGATTGGTCACGATGTTTCAAATGGAATAGGAAAACCCTATGAAGAAGATGGGTATGCCTCTTTTTGTGGGTGGAAAATAGAACATGCATGAGAATGAAGAAAATGATGTGATCCAGAACAGACAAGTGAGTAAAGTACAGACACAGTATCCTGAAGGAATTTCTATCACAGTTTTCTCTTCCCAGGGGCTTCCCAAAGAAAATGTTCTACTTGAGATAATCAAGAAGTGCATAGTGATTTAGTTAAATATAAGTCTAGTTAATCAACCATTATAAATCATGACAGCTCTGGTTGAGTGGCAAGAGCACTGGGTTTGCTACCACAAGGTCCTGTATTTACTCTCCAAAATGCAATCAATATCTGAACACTATATGTCTCATATGAAGTGGCCATGACAAGATTGTACTGAGCAACAGCTAACCACTTCAATAAAGAACAACTGGGAAACATATGGGAATACTGCAATAAGACCAGATAACATGGATTATATTAGCAACAGCTGCTTTTAAATGAATGATTCAGCTTTTACATCTTAATGTCTTGGGCTGAGCCAATGGGACATCTCAATGTGCTTGAGTCAATATCTGCTATTTCTACACCAGGTGTTACCTCACGTCAAAGCAATTCACATTTAGGGTCACCGTAAGCAGGGTGCTAAGGATTTCTTTATCATCCACAAGAGGTCTCAGAGGAGCCTAGAGTATGTAGGAAATTACATATATCAAATAGAAGCATCATGATAACACAACATCCCTGAGAAACTAGGTAAGGTTATTCCACATTCCAAGCAGCTTTGAATGTTCTCCACACATGGGAAGCACTCATATAATCAAAGTTCTGTGTCAGTCAGTTATCTACAGAAACACAAGCAACTTTCAGAAACAAATTAACACTACTCTCTTGAATTCTTGTCATTATTTGAAGAATGGGAAAAATGGACAAGAGTGAGTGGGTCCCTTACTCAGCGCTCATATGCAACTATTAATAATGTATAAAAGGCCTTGAATGAAAATAAGTGACTGCACAGCTCAATGAGCAATGATCATGGAAAAAAAACATATTACTTTGGGTCTCAAGGGGAATTATGTAGGAACTCATCCCTATGCTTAATGCAAACTACCTCTTGAAATATAAAATTTTGCTTTTGGGATATGCAATTTTCTAAATCAGATTATTTTTACAAGGGGTTTACAGACCATTTTGCACTGGATGGTGTTATTGCTCTCCCAATTTAATTAGAAACATGCAAACTGATAGACAAAGAATTCTTGGTGATATGACCATAAAAGACAGGGAAAGAATAGAGAAATGGCACATAGTATGATATTAGACAGTTCACCTTTTTTAGAAGAGACCAGCCACTGAGCCATTCACAATTTCTCTTCAAAACCTTTTTCCACTTCCTTTGATGTACATATAAACATGATTCTATTCAGTACTGTTCAAAACTACTTGCTGTAACAAAAGGCTATGTTTGCACAACAATCAGGACTTTATTCAGTTCATATTTATGCAATATATTCTCTACTTTCCATTACACACTAGTATTGCACTGCAATCATGTCTTCCTTGATGTACTATGGAAAGCGTATGTTTATTAACAGTGAAGAAACACGTTTTATCAACACCAATTTGAAAAGGAACATTTCACACTGCCAAAAATTACTATGCTCCTGCATAATATTTTTTCAATACATTCACTGATAACCAATCTTCTTGGTCTCACAGTGTCAGATTTATTTATTAATCTACACAAGCAGGAAATACAATGACATGAGTATTATATTATCTTTATAAGTATGATTCACTTCATCCTTTTACCTTCAAACTCCCCAAGGGGGTGACCCAAGCAGTAAGTGCTCAATGTATTTTGCAAGATGGCTCTTATAAACAAACATATATATATATATATATATATATATATATATATATATATATATATATATATATATATATATATATATATATATATATATATATAAAGAAGTAAAGAGATAATCAACAGTTTTCGAGGAATCAGCAATTAATATGAGCTATAGTGAGTGTTTTTGTAATTCTGAAGTCAAGTAATTTTTCTCAATTCATTGAATTTCTTATGATCTTTTCAAATTGTAATCCTACCTAAATGTGGACTTAAATACACAGTTTTCTATGTATTTCAAAGTTATAACTTACACAAGTAGGCTGTGAACTAATACGCACAGGATCTATGATTGCCTTATGTAGTTGTTACTCAGCAGCTGTGGCACACTGCTGGAAGAAAGCAGGGAACCAAAAGGAAGGAGGACGGTCTTGGTCATCTCGCCAAGCAACACCCACTCGGAGGAGGTGGTCTAATGCCCTGCTGACCCTCTCCTGAGACCATCCCAAGGCAGATGCAGCTGATGCCACAGTCAGATGCACCACACTCTCAGCCTGTTTGAAAAAGACAAGTACAGGAATATTACAAATACAGAACAGAGGCTGCTCTGAATTTAACACATGGAAAATTAAGATGGTATTTTAACCATGTTATAAGATAAAGTTACTCTATGTTACAAATGAAGATTCAGGTTAAAATTTTTGTATGCCATAAGAACTTGCTTTATAAGGTATACAATGACAAATGGTAACTGATGTGGTAATGCTCAACACCTATTCCCTGCTTCTTCTATAGATATTAAAATAATGCCTATAAATTTAAACTTGCTTGTGCTCTGCATGAAAAACTGGCAATTGAGATGGTACCAATCAATGCCCTACCATTACAATCAAATTCTCAGAGTTAATAACATCACTAGACACTAACACCTTCCCATGGGTAGTAACTTCTGGGACTGAACAAATAGAAACCTGCAGGTGCTAAGTATGGTTGTAAGATGCAAGGGATTAAACTTTAGAGGTAAGTTTATTGATGACTTCTGGAGTCTGAACCAACATGTCACTCATGTTCTTTTGACTTTTAGCATGTCAAAAGTCCTGCAGTTTTTTGCTATGTTAATATAAACATCTGGACTGATCAGTATGCCTCTTGGTATCAAATCCATAACACTCCTTCACACATGCAAGACAATGATAAATTTCCTTTGAGATCTATTTTTGCAAACCCCAGGTCCACTCCTTGGACTGTAGACTAGTTTCAAGTTCAAAGTGATAAATGTGTGCTACATTTATAATAGTACTAAATACATTTCCTCTCTTTGCCTTGTAGAATTTCATCAACATACTGCCTCATACCAGAATTAAATTCTGCAGCAAGCCAACCAATTTGAGGCAAATCACTAAACTATTTTTTGCAGTTTCTATTTTCTTTCTCTCTTTGCCCAACACAATGCTTTGGACAACAACATCTCCATAAACATAGTACCCACATATTTTCCCTACAGGTTTTTTCATTCTTATTCTTTACAATGAGGAATTTTACCATGAAGAATTGTTTGCAACACATACCAGAGAAAAAAGTTTTAAGGTACTTCAGTCATGGTGTTATCTTTTAGGAAACAAATTAGTAAACTGAATATTCCAGATTCAAAGTGAGTACAGGAAATTTCAACTTTTTTTCCATACTGAGGGAAAAGTAAGATAAAAAATTTCAGGTTAAGCCTTGTATATTACTATCTATCTATATATGACACCTGCAGCCAACCGTATCACAAATTGACACCTGGAAATGTATCATGACAACTCTAACTACAGCAATAACAGGCAATCACTGCTCTGTGGCTGAGTGAACGGGGATAACTTAATGCCTCAGAATTCTCCTGCAGAATTATTAGTGACGATCATCAAACTGGAGTGAAGTGAAGCTATGTATATTTGTCTGCATTAGCCTTTGAAACTATATTCCAGTAGGTGCTAAGATAACTGGTAATTTCAACTCTTGGTGAAAAAATATTAATTGCAGCAATCTTGTTTTTTTCTGACACTGCATCTCTCTCTCTCTCTCTCTCTCTCTCTCTCTCTCTCTCTCTCTCTCTCTCTCTCTCTCTCTCTCTCTCTCTCTCTCTCTCTCTCTCTCTCTCTCTCTCTCTCTCTCTCTCTCTCTCTCTCAAACATTCTTACTGCTTTCACATCTTATTAAGCAACATGCTCTGCATTTCTTATCTTCAAACTGTCTCCCTTCAGTTAATAGGTTTCACTATATGAAATAAAATAAGTACAAGTTATCATAAAAGATAATTCAGTTTAGGGAACAAGCAAATACACACACACACACACACACACACACACACACACACACACACACACACACACACACACACACACACACACACACACACACACGTTACCATGACCTGATTCTTGATTTCACAGCTCACATTTTCTGACTAACTGATCTGAATGACAAACACATAACAATGCCATACCTAAATTTATATGAATATCTACAATCTTGTTCTGTGTTAACTGAACAATGGTAATGGAAAATATATTCCAATCAATATATATAATATCAAATACATCATGGAATGTTTAAAGCCAGCCTCACATGTTGCAGCAGGGCAGTGTGGTCCATGGACAACTCTCCTGGTATGGAGTAGATGAACTGGGATGAGCCAGTGGCCACCACCTCCATGCCTGATCCCAACACCCGAAGCTTTTTCACTGCACGCACTATGTCATCACTGTAAAAGGTTAAATTACAAAATGATGCTGAGCAGTAAATGAGAGGAAGACACAGCAATGGGAATGATGCATAATTTAATTTTAGATCACTATAATATAGGACTGAGGCAATATGAGAAAAGGAGAAAAAGTATTGCAGATAATCAAAGTTTGGACACTGTATGCATTGTTTTCATCATATTTTATCCACACAAGAGGAAGTGGATTCTACCACCAAACAAATGGGATGTAAACTTACAAAACTCCTATAATAATTTCTTTGAAGCTCAATGTCCAAAGGGAAATAAGAACAATAACTGACGTAACATATTGGTAAGAAGGTAGAGTCATGGTTTAGCAGGACCAAAGCTGAAGACTTCTTCACTGTGATTAAGAGGGAAAACTGGAGCTGAGTGACCACATCATGTGCTGAGATGACATGTATATGGCAAGTAGAATAAGACAATGCTGATCAGAGGATGAGGAGGAGGAGGCAGGACACAGAAAGCTAAGCACAGCATTAGATAAGATGTGACTTATGCTTAGATACTCTGGAAAAAGACACACTAAGGGCACGACTGAGAGTGACGTCTGTCCAGCAGTAGAATTATCTAAGCTGCTGCTGCTGATGATGATGATAATCAACAAGCAATTCTTGTAATTTAGCCTGGGATCTGAGACTACAGGACAATGACCTAACCATATATATATATATATATATATATATATATATATATATATATATATATATATATATATATATATATATATATATATATATATATATATATATATATATATATATATATATATATATATATATATATATTAATTTACATGATTGTTAATGAAACTTTTATCTAATCACCTATCTATATTTATGTACCTATTTATTTACGTACAGTAAGAATATATATTGAAGCACCATGTAAAACAAATTTGGCTAAATGAAGATACTATACATCACCTCTACCATCTCTCGGGGTACTACCTGCTGATCTGGTTGTCCGGCCTGCGCCTGTGGTTGAGTCTGAGTAGGACCTCATCCAGGGATAACACGCCACCGTTGCGATGACTGGTGGCTACACACAGCTCCACCACCTGCACGCCCAGCTCGTAGTAAAAATCGCCCACACCCAACATCTCGCACCAGAATCCTGAAACAAACATTGCCATCAACCCTCTGAGGTGTGAGTAGTACCAGGCGGCAGTGATTTCCCATTCAAAGCTCAGCATGGTTGGCGCTCTTACAGGAGAATCTTGAGACATCAAAATTTATTGCTCTCTCTCTCTCTCTCTCTCTCTCTCTCTCTCTCTCTCTCTCTCTCACACACACACACACACACACACACACACACACAAAGTGTGCCTGGAAAGCTCGCCGAAACGAGTGATGTTTAACAATATCGCAGCTGACGCGGTAAAGTTTGGAGGTGGGGTCACTGGCCGCCACCACTCATTCATTCCACGCCCAGGAAACACCTTGCACATTCACATTCTTGTGAATTATTTTCTAAGCCTTTCTCAACTGGAAACTCCTCCATTAATAGAAAAACACTGGTTCATGAGCATGCAGTGAATTTAATACGTGGACACAGCAAGGGGGTTCGCTCCCCACCTATCTACCTTCTACTTTATTTCATACTTTCACCCTACGTCTTCCTTAGCTATACTAGCTAAACTCTTTTTCACCCAACTGTCTATCCCCCCCAAAAAAAAAAAAAATAAATAAATAAATAAAAAAATAAAATAAAATAAATAAATAATAAAAAAAAATAAAAAGTACGTGGAATTTGTGTTCATTTAGGGATCACAGAAACAGTGGTGCAACTGTGCATGTTCATTCCGATTTAAGGCTTAGTCTTATGAATGAAATGTTTTTCTGAACTAACACATGCAAGAGTTCCATGCCTGCCTCAACAATGAACGCTGCTGGTATAAACTCGTGAAGATATCAAACAACGTAGCTATGAATGAGTCTCTCTCTCTCTCTCTCTCTCTCTCTCTCTCTCTCTCTCTCTCCAATGAAATATACGAGTAAGTGAAACTAGTTGCTATTATCGCGTCCTTCACACCAACTCTCCCTCTCGTTCACCAGCACCACTACCGTCCGCGCGGGAAGCCACAAAATGTCCAGGCAGCCTGTCTTCAGCTCCACGGATCAGCACTTCAAGTAACTGCTTCCGATTCTTGGAAGGAATATGGGGCAAACAAGATAATGAATTTAACCTCCTCGTGTCAGTCTTAGCGAGCAACAGCAGAGAGAGAGAGAGAGAGAGAGAGAGAGAGAGAGAGAGAGAGAGAGAGAGAGAGAGAGAGAGAGAGAGAGAGAGAGAGAGAGAGAGAGACAGCAAGATACACAACTATACAAATAAACAAAAACATAAACAGACGAATAGGCGGATAAAGACACAGGGGCAGACAAGCAAACAAATCTCAGAGACACATCCTTTCAAGCACGTATCGCTCCTGCAGTGTGCGAAAGGAAGCCACAAGTTCCGGCTGTGAGTGGGAGGGATGGTGGAAGGGAGGAGCTGAGGGGGGCCACGCGGGGTTCCAGGAAGGCTGGCAGGTGACCCTTGGAGAGAAAGTAGCACCGTGGTGAGTAACAGAGAGAGACTCGTTCGCCTTCCTTTATACATTCGTGCGTGCTTCTTGGTGGTAGATGGTGGTGGTGGTGGTGGTGGTACTACTACTACTACTAATACTACTACTATTACTACTACTTCTACTACTAGATTACAGGAAGCATATAGGTCTATTAGAATCAGTACAAAGGAGAATGACTAAAAGGATACAGGGGATGAGGAGTATTCCTTACGAAGCGAGATTGAAGCTGTTAATTAAATTTACGTTCTTTACAAAGAGAAGAGGGGGTCTGATAGAAGTCTTTAAGTGGTATAAGGGTTATAACAAGGGGGACGTAACCAGGACAGAACAAGAAATAACGGGTTCAAGCTTGAAAAATTTAGGTTTAAAAAAGATAGGGAGGAATTGGTTCTCAAACAGAGTGGCGTATGAATGGAATGGACTCAGTAATCAAGTTGTTAGTGCTAAGTCATTAGGGAGTTTTAAGAGATTTGACAGATTTATGGATGGGGATGATAGGTAGAAATAGGTAGGCATATTTCATACAGGGACTGCAACGTGTAGGTCTGTTTTTTTTTTTTTTTTTGCAGCTTTCCTTATTTCTTATGTTCTACTACTACTACTACTACTACTACTACTACTACTACTACTACTACTACTACTATTACTGCTGCTGCTGCTGCTGCTACTGCTTTTTCACTATCACCACTATTACTACTACCAAATATGTTATTCATAATATTTTTTTACTACTACTGGTACAACTACTACTACTACTACAACTACTACTACTACTACTACTACTACTACTACTATCCGTTCTAAAGACGTGCAGCTAGAGAAAAAAAATGGCACTTCTATGGTACACTTTAAGAAAAAAAGACGAAAAAATGTATTCATACATAATATTACGGAGAGAGAGAGAGAGAGAGAGAGAGAGAGAGAGAGAGAGAGAGAGAGAGAGAGAGAGAGAGAGAGAGAGAGAGAGAGTAAGAACACACAAGGCTACTCCAGAAACAAATAACCTCGCGGAGTAATGTTCAATCTCTCCTGTGCCACCAGCTTGTCACCGCCTCTACCAGGAACTCTCGCTCGTGTCCTCGCTCACTGCTACCCACCAACTGCAGGGGGTGGAGAGAGGGAAGCAGAGGCAAGCATGGGAGGGAGGCATATTAGCAGAGGTAGGGGATTATGTAAGGGCTATCAATAAAAAGGTAAGGAGTAGTAGTGCTTGTGGTGGTGTGGTGGTGCTTGTGGTGGTAGCAGACGAAGACGAGGACAAAGACGAGGAAAAGGAAACGTGTAGTGAAACAGGAAGGGAAAATAAAAAAGGGTGTTGTGATGAGGAAACGATAAACAAATGATAATGTAGGGAGAGAAGGAGAAGAAGAAGGAGGAGGAGGAGGAGGAGGAGGAGGAGGAGGAGGAGGAGGAGGAGGAGGAGGAGGAGGAGGAGGAGGAGGAGGAGGAGGAGGAGGAGGAGGAGGAGGAGGAAGATGACACATACGGAGGAATGGGATGACGGTAAGAGAAATTAATTACAAAGAGATTAAATGGATGGGTGAGAGGAGGAGGAGGAGGAAATGAGTAAAAAAAAATAGAAAAAAAAAATGATGAAATAACTCTGACAAAGGTGATGCATCTTAATTTCACATTCACTTATTTGCACATTTTGTTGCAACACACACACACACACACACACACACACACACACACACACACACACACACACACACACACAGGTCTCCAGGTATGACTGCCATGTAAGTACTGTACATACATGTGGTCACAGCGGTGTAGTGGCATTTCCTCCCCCCCCCTCTCTCTCTCTCTCTCTCTCTCTCTTATCTTTACTTTCAACATTTCCACTATTTTTACGTCATCATTACCATAATCCTTTCTCACTCCTCCCATTTCCCTTCTCCCATGGCATTCACCTGACATTTTGCTTCAACATGGCGTTCACTACAGCTTTTACTTTGTTGGTCAGTTCGTTGTAGTTTTCTCTGTCTTTATTTATATGCGTGTCTCCACTCCTATCAAATCAGGTCGAGGAGAGAGAGAGAGAGAGAGAGAGAGAGAGAGAGAGAGAGAGAGAGAGAGAGAGAGAGAGAGAGAGAGAGAGAGAGAGAGAGAGAGAGAGACACAAACACACACACATACATACACACACACACACACACACACACACACACACACACACACACACACACACACACACACACACACACCATGGACATGAAAGGAAAAACAGGGAGGCCTTGAGTGTCTCTCCGTTGTCTGGTTAACCATCTCGACCACCACCACCACCGTCTCTTCTACTGATGTGATTGCTGCTGCTGCCGATGATACTGTTGATGTTGTTGTTGTTGTTGTTGTTGTTGTTGTTGTTGCTGCTGCTGCTAGTGGTGGTGGTGATGGTGGGGGGGTGGTGGTGGTGCTACTACTACTACTACTACTACTACTACTACTACTACTACTACTGCTGCTGCTGCTGCTGCTGTTACTACTACTACTACTACTACTACTACTACTACTACTACTATTACTAAAAGATTTTATAAACATAATTAATATTTTTATTATTTACTACAACAACAACAACAAACAACAACAACAACAACAACTACTACTACTACTACTACTAGTAGCAGTAGTAGTAGTAGTAGTACTACAACCACTATTACTGCTGCTGCTATTATTACTACCACCACTACCACGACCACCGATACTACTACTACTAGTACACTACTACTACTACTACTACTACTACTACCAAAGATTCTATAAATATAAATAAAATCTTTGTTACTACAACAACAACTACTACTACATCTACTATTACTAATACCACCACCATCACTACTACTACTACTACAACTAATACAACCACTACCACTATCATCATTACTAACCACAAGAGCAACAGCAGCAGCACCACCACCAGTAATAACAAGGAACAAGAAAGATTAACAACAATAGCAGCAAAAACAATACAGCGGGGGCGGCAGCGGTGACAGACATCCTGCCGGTGCCGCGGGTCGGGCATATCTCACGGGTATGTCTCACAGGAAAGCCCAGTTAAAGGGGACAAGAGGCGCCACCCCCCACCCCGCCCAACCCCAGGCTGGGAAACAAGGGGGAGGCCCGTCACTCCTGCCACCCAAGCACCACCCTCACAGCCCCTACAACAACTGTCAGCCTTTATCCGTTTTCCTTGCTTTACTATTCTCTCTCTCTCT
This sequence comes from Scylla paramamosain, assembly GCF_035594125.1. Lineage (NCBI taxonomy): Eukaryota > Metazoa > Arthropoda > Malacostraca > Decapoda > Portunidae > Scylla > Scylla paramamosain. The sequence goes on along the minus strand of NC_087157.1, from coordinate 7,766,523 downwards.
CTCTCTCTCTCTCTCTCTCTCTCTCTCTCTCTCTCTCTCTCTCTCTCTCTCTCCTCTTCTTCTTCTTCTTCTTCTTCATTCCCTCTTTTAAATACTAATCTGATACTTGAAAACCCGGTTTATAGGATGACAGGAGTAAAATTGTGAAGGGAAAAGCTGTTCATAGTAAATGGAAAGGTACTAAAGATAAAAAGGTAAGAGAGAATATGGAAGAAATGCGGTGAGAGAGAGAGAGAGAGAGAGAGAGAGAGAGAGAGAGAGAGAGAGAGAGAGAGAGAGAGAGAGAGAGAGAGAGAGAGAGAGAGAGAGGCTACAGCAATATTACGTTTTCTCTTGCTGCAGACAATAAAATTTGCCAAATGGATCATCTCCGTTTTCTTTTCTTTTTCGGTTATGCTCACTGACTTGGTACATGTGCGTGAAGGAGGAAGTTTCTAAGCAGGTATGCAATTCCAAAAAATATTACATCGTTCCTAATTTTTCTTTCTTTCTAATGCTACGTAACTGATAAATTTGAGAGAAAAAAAACTAGAGATTTCTTCGTACTTCATATTTAAGAAGAAGAAGAAGAAGAAGAAGAAGAAGAAGAAGAAGAAGAAGAAGACGAAGGAAAAAAAGGACATGACATAAGAAGACAGAATAAGGTAAGTTGCGAAAAGACGTCAGGCCTACATGTGACAGCCCCTGCAAAATATAATAATAATAATAATAATAATAATAATAATAATAATAATAATAATAATAATAATAATAAGAAGAAGAAGAAGAAGAAGAAGAAGAAAAAAAAAAGAGAAGAAAAGGAAGAAAAAATCAAAAGGACGAAAAAACAACAACAACAAAGAACAAGAAAAGAAAAACGCCGACTTTCCTCACAATGTTTGACTCCTGGCAGGACTCGCAGAAAACACTCCATCTCTGTGTGTACATCGTCAGCGTGGCTCTTTTCTATTCATGTCGCCAAGTTTACGGAAGCGCGCAAGGATTCTTTTTCTTCCTCTCTTGTCCCCCACTGTGAAAGGTTCTTGAAAACCGCGTACATTATCTCTCTCTCTCTCTCTCTCTCTCTCTCTCTCTCTCTCTCTCTCTCTCTCTCTCTCTCTCTCTCTCTCTCGCTCTCAAACCTATTAATCTTGACTACCATAAATCCTTTAACACATTAGCAGCCGGGCGAGACGCAACATTACTACTACTACTACTACTACTACTACTACTACTACTGCACATCATCAACAACAATAATGATAAGATGATACTCTCCTGAAGATGTGGTGAGCGCGTGGCGGGGGAAACACACAAGTGCCGATCGCCAGGTATTTCCGGACCAGACATGAAAACACTGCTACACTCATTTTTTCTCCCACCCTCTTACTCCCTCATACACTGTCGCCAGACCTCCGCCTCTAGGCCATGTGTGCGTGTGTGTGTGTGTGTGTGTGTGTGTGTGTGTGTGTGTGTGTGTGTGTGTGTGTGTGTGTGTGTGTGTGTGTGTGTGTGTGTGTGTGTGTGTGTAACTAGTAAAAATATCCACCCACTCACGACGGCTCTCTCTCACTCTGTCAGCCTTCTCTCTCTCTCTCTCTCTCTCTCTCTCTCTCTCTCTCTCTCTCTCTCTCTCTCTCTCTTACGCACGCACGCACGCACACACACACACACACACACACACACACACACACACACACACACACACACACACACACACACACACACATGCACGCGCGTTTGTTTTTGTTTTTTTAATTATTGTAAGTACATTTACGTAAATCTCTTATCTGTGTCCTGTTAAATGATGAAGCATGTGTGTGTGTGTGTGTGTGTGTGTGTGTGTGTGTGTGTGTGTGTGTGTGTGTGTGTGTGTGTGTGTGTGTGTGTGTGTGTGTGTGTGTGTGTGCTGTGTTTCGGAAGAGCGTCATCACATAAGACGGGCGTGGACGTGAGAATGTGCCTGGGCGTGTGTGGGTGTGCGCGTTACCTCTCTGGAGACCATTAGTGTGTGTGTGTGTGTGTGTGTGTGTGTGTGTGTGTGTGTGTGTAGTACATACTCATGTTTTCAGTTGCTCTCTCTCTCTCTCTCTCTCTCTCTCTCTCTCTCTCTCTCTCTCTCTCTCTCTCTCTGTGTGTGTGTGTGTGTGTGTGTGTGTGTGTGTGTGTGTGTGTGTGTGTGTGTGTAATAGTAATAATAATAATAATAATAATAATAATAATAATAATAATAATAATAATAATAATAATAATAAACGGTTTATTATTCAGACAGTTAACAAACTGAAAATGTACAGATGGGGTGGGGAAATACTTAACATTAATCCTAAAGCTAAGTCTACTCTAGAAGCGAAATACTACTTATTGATGGCTCGCACTATGGTGTGTGTGTGTGTGTGTGTGTGTGTGTGTGTGTGTGTGTGTGTGTGTGTGTGTGTGTGTGTGTGTGTGTGTGTGTTTAACATTAATGTCTGTTGATGTATTCGACAGCTTGACAGTCTATGCCGCAGGTTCACCGCCAAGCAGCCCTGAGCCTCGCCAACATGTTCATCTACCTCAACACTTCTTCCTCTGTCACTACTGGAGGAGACACATTCCCTATAGCAGAATTACGCACTTTGATTATGATGATGATGAGTGCGATATGTGTACATTTGTCTGTTGATCTACTTATCTCCCTTATCATTTATTTACTGATCTTACTGAGTGGATATACAAAGCACCATGGTGTAGAGTCAGACAGTACTTCTAGGGTACATTCATGCCCTTGGGTAGGCTATTCACAACAAAGGAACCACGTGGTACAACAACTGCGTAACACACTTGTTTTCTACACTCCATGGTACGGTCTTAAAAACGCGAGAAGCCTTTTTACACAGCTGGTAGTATTAGAAATAGTAGCAGTAATGATAATAATACTGTAGTAGGAGTAGTAGTAGTAGTAGTCGTTGTAGTAGCAGTAGTAGTGGTGGTGGTGGTGGTGGTAATATTATTATTATTATTATTATTATTATTATTATTATTATTAGTAGTAGTAGTAGTAGTAGTAGTAGTAGTAGTAGTAGTAGTAGTAGTAGCAGCAGCAGCAGCAGCAGCAGCAGCAGCAGTAGTAGTAGTAGTAGTAATAATAATTATATAGCAGCAGCAGCAGCAGCAGTAGTAGTAGTAGTAGTAGTAGTAGTAGTAGTAGTAGTAGTAGCAGTAGTAATGATAATTATATAGTAGTAGTAGTAGTAGTGATAATTATATAATAATAGTAGTAGTAGTAGTAGTAGTAGTAGAAGTAGTGATAAATATATAGTAGTAGAAGTAGTAGTAGTAGTAGTAGTAGTAGTAGTAGTAGTAGTAGTAATAGTAGTAGTAATAGTAGTAGTAGTAGCAATAATAATAATAATAATAATAATAATAATAATAATAATAATAATAATAAAGTAACAAAAAACAAGAGTAGTAATAGTAGTAGTAATAGCAGTAATAGTAGTAGTAGTAGCACCTGGCACTACTACCAAGAATATCAATGAGTATCACTTAACATCACTTAAGAAATAGGAAGAAAAATACTTAGAGTAGTACATCAAAAAACAGCTACACCACCACCACCACCACCACCACCACAGGCAACAGGTATCACGACCCAGGAGGTCACCCAGTACTGATAGCAACAGTTGTGTTTGGAGAATTCCAGCTACAGAGTTTGCGATTCCACGAAATGCTTATTCCTCCTCCACTATCCCCCAACGTCCCTCTACCCCGCCTCCCCACCCCGCAACCCATTCATTCATTCACAGAGGCTCAGGGAGGGGGTGGGCGGAGGCCAGCGGAGGATGCCAGCAAGGAGAGGTCACACGCCCTGTCATGGTCACCCACCATCTATAATACCAGGGTCTCTTTAAGTGCTGGATAACTTTACTCTTACGCAATACTATAAAGCTGGTTTAATAGTGCGCGCACGCACGCACGCACGCACGCACGCACGCACGCACGCGCGCGCGCGCGCACGCACGCACACACACACACACACACACACACACACACACACACACACACACACACACACACACACACAATATCAGCTGTCTCGTGTGTGTGTGTGTGTGTGTGTGTGTGAAGTACGCAAGGAATGTACTCGTAAATGGCACCTGAAATATGACAGAACGCCTGCCTAACATCCGTGGCGGGACACTGCAGGACAGCCATCAACTCTGCTTCAGGATCGGGCCGCTACGAAGGACGCCATCCAGAGCAGCAGTCTGACAAGCACGCCATGTCCACTCTACGTTCAGTGGCTAGGGTGGGCATAAGCACGGCTGTGATGCCCGATACGCAAACTCAATGCCCGCAGGAGCCTAGCGACAAGTGACGTCATAACTCCTCCGCGATACTCTCCTCCGGAAATTCCAGGAACCCCCGCCCAACGGTGAGTCACATAAGCTCCCTGGACCGCTGAACGCTTCGCTCGCTTCCCACAACCTTTCGGATGCTGGGTGGTGCTGCCCACAACCTTTCCTAGCATTCTTCCAAATTGCGCTTATCTCTTCTGCCTCCTATTTCTCAAATTATTTATTAAATCTTGAGCTTTACACGTAAGAACACCAAAAGTAGAGAAACATAATAGTGATTCACGAAGCTCTATCATCACAGCGGGAGAGGGGAGCGCGGGACGAGACGATCTGAATGTAGTGCTCACCCAGGCTGAGGTTGACGGTGCCTGAGCGAACGCGAGCGGCGAGCGCCGATCAGTGCCGCGCTGGTCGTGGTGTGTGTTGGATGTCTTCAGCTCTTCTCTCGCTCCTCGCGTGAGCCGCAAAGTGTTACACAAATCAAGTTTAATTGAACTTACAAATAATCACATTTTCACGTACCGCACGCCTAAACAATAACTGTAGTGTTGTGAGAACAATTTTAAAAACTCTGAGTGACAAAGCACTGAATGACAAATTCGCGACAAAAGAACGGAACTGTGAAGCTCTTCACTTGCATACGCCATAAGAGCCCCAAGTTGCAGTGGTGTGTGTCAATGAGCCAGCAAGACCCGGGGCTGGGAGGGCTGTCTGCCTGGACACACAGCACCGCATCTACACCTACAACACCCATCAATACACGGGTGCCCTCCCCCTCCAAACCAACCACAGCGTGATACTTTACGTGCCTGTGACCTTCCCCTGACCCAAGATGACCTCCATTTTGAATTACACATGCATTTTGATACTGACAGGTTGGTATCGCTAGTATATCGATCTAGCTACATTTCCTTGTCCCCTTAATTCATTTCTTAACTCATTCATTATCTATATATAAACGCATATGACTTAAACGATATTTAGTATATCTATCAGTGTGTGTGTGTGTGTGTGTGTGTGTGTGTGTGTGTGTGTGTGTGTGTGTGTGTGTGTGTGTGTGTAACTATCTATCTATTTATCTACATTTGTATACATTTTTAGCCACGCTGAGAGAGAGAGAGAGAGAGAGAGAGAGAGAGAGAGAGAGAGGTCTCCGTGCCTTTAGGACATTAGTTTTGATATCATGATGACGTAACCGCGCCTCCACGACACACCTCACACACCACGCTGCCATGACGCACCCTCGCCCTCCCCTCCTCCTTCTCCTCCTACTCATCTCATAACACACCAATTTCCATTTATTGAGGATATTTTACACCTGCACCCATTTCGCTCTGGCCGCGCTCCGCCACCCTACCCGCCTCCCAATCCCTCGCTCTGGAATTCCCCACCATCGCAGCCAGGAGGGATGAGGGGCGGCTGGGACACTGAGAGGGAGCCACGCCCCCTACACGCGAGCCCTACTTTAGTTAATTTCTACATCATGATTATTGTTTGTTATGATGAGGCCTGTATGGTATTTTTTACACTTATTTATTATTTATTTACTTGTTTTTATTTTATTTGTTGTTGGTTAGGAAGGGAGGGTTGAACGAAGGTTAAACGCTCTTCTTAGGCGCATTCCGTCACGGCCCTTCGAGGTCTTCAGTATGAACACCGACAGTCACTCGAGGAAGCACACCTAGGCACATGCTGATGCATGAACACGTAACTTTAGAATTATAAACACCTCACCTTTTTAACCGAAACACACACACACACACACACACACACACACACACACACACACACACACACACACACACACACACACATATGAATAATACGACTCTATTTATAAACACGCCACCAAACGAAGAAAAAAAAAACACGAAGCAACGAAAATACAGGAAATACAAGACAAAGAAAATCTAAACATGATTAATACACCAATACGTAATATGCGCAAAAAAACTTTAATTTACTAGGAAAGAAATGTAACTGCGTATTCTGCAGTGAGGTACAGGGACAACTTTCTAAACAAGGTATGCCGTTAGGTATGCGCTACGAACCCAAAGCAACCAGCCTGCCAATGGCCTCCAAGCGCCCCCGACACCCACTCCTTCAGCCTACGTGTTGATCTAACACATCTCAGTTTTCTTATGAATCCGGGTCAGGGAAGGGAAGGACTGGAGATGGAAAGATTAACCAAACATCAGTATTTCAGCCACAAATCTTCAGTGCATCCTGGGTATCGCTATTCGCCTTACTCCAATTATAACCATTTCGTCAAGACACCAGCGAGAGAGAGAACGTGCTGTGAAAACAAAACAACACCCTTTCACAACATCCACGGTGGTGACTTCATCCGGCGGTGAGATCCAATTGGCCAACTCTCTCTTACTTTTGACGTCACAGTGCCGTTTGTCCAATCCGCACTCTCGCCTCTCCCACCCGTGACGTCACTGTTTGATGGCATACAAGGATTTCTCCGTAGGATGTTGCGTGCTAATCTGGAGGTCCTGTTGCTCGAAAACCACCACACCTGACACCCCTCCCCCCCCCTCTCTCTCTCTCTCTCTCTCTCTCTCTCTCTCTCTCTCTCTCTCTCTCTCTCTCTCTCTCCTTCTTCCTCTTCTTCTTCCGTAGAACACTTCAGGCTGAAGCTATCTTATATACGCAGATGAGAGAAGCATATAGTACTTAAAATAGTTAATGATAAAAAAAAAAAAGATTCCACACAAGTGCTGCTCCTAGGAGAGAGAGAGAGAGAGAGAGAGAGAGAGAGAGAGAGAGAGAGAGAGAGAGAGAGAGAGAGAGAGAGAGAGAGAGAGAGAGCGCACTTCCAGCCGAAACTATATTTAAATATGATATGATCATCTTCATACACAAAATTTGCGAGGTCATAATACAGAGGAGAAAGTAAATCATAGTTAGCCCAGACTATTTCAGCGGGTTCATCACTTTACAAGGACATTACGAGCACTTTACTTTACTCGTACTTTTACTCGTACTTTACTTCCCATCTTTAAAACCATATGTACATACTTATCTTTTACTTATTTTTATCTTTGAAACGGTATTCATCAACTTATTTCCGTTTTCGAAAGACTGTCCGTTTGCTTATTTCCATCCTTACAATGGTGTAATGTGGTCTTTTATTTGGTTTCTAAAACAGGCATTATGTTACTTATTCCCGTCTTTAAAACGAGTTTATATTTACCTCTATTTTTACAACATTTACTTATATTTCCTCCCATCTTTTAAGTGATATTCAACCACGTGTTTTTACCTTCAAGTCAGCCTTCATTAATTCATTTACATTACACACATCCTAACTCAAGCAACATGTAACACGCCAGACTAGTTCCTGGTATTCTTTTTCCTGTTCCGCCATGTGCCTGTGCAGCCTCAGTGGACGTGCCTGCAGTAGTACCCCCACACCATTTAAAGGCTCTCGGGGACACGATACACCCCACGTGACCTTCCTCGTTCCGGCAGCTACTTCCTCGTCCTAGCCCCCAGCCCTGCCATCCCGTCCTCCCCCCCACCCCACACCACCACGACATTTGGAAGTTATCAATGAACTTGTGTATCTTCCTCTTCCTCCATGCCATAAATCTAAGTTGCACATCTTCCTCATTCAGTCTTATAAGGAAAATAAATTATCATAAGAATCTTAGTAACACTGAATGCACTGCCGGAAGAAAGACTAAGTGCAAATAATACATATAAATTAAAAGGAAAGATAACTGAATTAGAAAAAGGAAAACAGGTACGAGGAGTTTGACTCAATCCTGTAAAAATAGGTCAATAATAACAACGTAATGCTAAAATCGATGACCTGCAGTGGTACGGAAAGTCAGCCCACTGTTTACGTATCTACCAGCCTTCTCTCGCTAACGTACCACTGAAAACATGACAATATCTGACATAGAAGTCTTTAAGCAATAGGGGCACCGGCCAAAAAAAAAAAAAAAAAAAAAAAAAAAAAAAAGCCCATTCAGGTGCCACTCATGTGAAAAGTTGTATATGTGCAGTATCATAATTTTCCTGTAGATGCTATACAGGCGTGGGTGGAAATACAATGCGGGTGGACGTAAAGACCACACAAGAAGGCTCTCTTTGAAACACGACACGCTGAAAAAAAAAGAAAAAAAAGAGAGAGAGAAAGGAGAATGTTTATAATTAGAAAAAAAAGTAAGAACAGCTGCGGGTGAAATGTCAGGGAAAGATGGAGGAAAATCAAACTTATGTCCTCATTTAGCGGCGCCCGGATGTCTGCAGGGGGGCCAGCCAGACAGACGCACTTATTTGTCCAGGCACGGCAACAGGAGCCTTCCCGTCCCACACCCACGCAGGAATACACGCATCATGGCGACGGTGTATGAATGTAGGTAGGTAGGCAGGCACGTACGTCACAGGAAAGAAACTCCAAGGTCACTGCACTAATCCACACGCGAAATATCTGGTGGGCGTTGTCGGGAACGTTGTTATTCCAAGGTCATGGTGAGATTGGGTCCATGCCAGCCGCCTCAAGTAGACGAAAGCACGACACCAGGTCAGCAGCTCAATCAATACTACTCCTACCAGGACTAAGGGCTTATGACTACCAGCAATGTAAGACTATGAACCCCCGAAGAATGGCTAAAGAGAGTGTGGCCGGTGGTGAGATTTCCGGGAGATTGGCGGTCGATCAGAAAATAAGACAGCAAATGTAAATGTAGGAGCGGGTAAAGTTGCTGGAGGAGAAAATTAGTTCTGAAGAAAGAGGAAATGAAGTCATCCCCCATTAAGAGGGAAAAGTGGATCCAGAGAGGAGACAGTGTGTGTGTGTGTGTGTGTGTGTGTGTGTGTGTGTGTGTGTGTGTGTGTGAGAGAGAGAGAGAGAAAGAGAGAGAGTCTGGCGCCATCATTAGCCTGGACTGGAGGGCATCCAAGTGTGCAGAGGAAGACTGAATCCGCCCGCCACCGAATCCCTTCCACTGTCGGTACAAATCGACTTGGCATCTTCCTTTTTGTTTTGTGCAGAGATAACGAAAGAAAGTATAAAACAAGCATATCACCCTACACGGCTATATCACAGTGTCGTGTAACTGTAGACAGGAAATAAAAAAAAAAATAATAATAATAATACAAAAACTAAATTAACACTCTCCCAGAAACTGCCATGCGACGTGGATTCTACGAACTGATTTTATGAAAACGAATGGCACGGCACGCGGAATAAAAACTGCATGACAGGTGAGACAACCAGAACAACGGCGATCACAACAATGTACGCAAATAAACAACAATAAACATCAATGGGCCGAGTTGCCGCAACCATGAATATGCAAACATGAAAAAATAGTCATACATACATACAGGACAACATAACGCAGCGAATTTTAAATAGAAGTGAGTGACAATCTAAGCTGGGGCAAGTAAAATACATCCCTACATCAAATCAATAAGACAGCGGTGGAGGGGAACGTGGAGGTGCAGTGGTGTAAGAAAAAAGAGGGAGAGGAGGAGGTGGAGGTACCCACAATGCACCGTGCAGGATCGATCAGGTGTTGCAGTAGCAGGGGGATGTAAGGGGTGGGGGTGGGGGGCGAAGAGGAAAGGGAAAAGAGGTTGCGACAGGATCAGGGAGCAAAAAGGTGAGAGGTTATGAAGAGTAGGCAGTAGTACGCAAGACAAAAGTGATGATGGTACAACAGCAACAATAACAACAACAACGACAACAACAACAACAACAACAACAACAACAATAATAATAATAATAATAATAATAATAATAATGTAAGATAGGACAGAATTAGGTACAGAGAGGAAAATGAAGCAAGAATAAACAATGAGATGGGTGAGTAAAAGCTTGAAGAGGGTGAGTGGAGTGTGTTGATGGTGAAGGGATGAGGTGAACAAGTAACACGAGCTAAGAAGTTGAGAAACATACCATGCTCACTCTCACTGTGTACAGTCTTCCCTCAATCTGGAACCCTCAGCAGGGAATCTGTTAAGAATCCACCACTTTTCAGGCTTAAGATTGTTAGCAGGTCAGTGTGCTTGAGGGAAAACACTAAACAATGGAAGTGACTGAAGAATGTTAATCAGCTTCTGGCCAAGGCTATACAGGTGAGCACGTGGCATGAAGCAACGACAAGCGGATCCCACACCACGATAACTGAGCAAGTAAACTAACGAGGCAGTTTTTTGTCAATATTTATAAAACTCCGTGCGACACACCGCCTTTCCTTCTTCCACCACCACCCCATCCTCCCCATTGAGTCCCACCTCCTCTTTTCTCAATCCGTGTTAGTCAACTTCCGCGGCGGAAATTCCTGGACTGGAGAGGGGCAGAGTCCAGGTCGCGGCGCTCCATGCACTCCATTGTCTGGAGCTCACATACACGAGACACTCAACATTGCTGGTGTGTGTGGATACTTACGAAACCCTCTCATGCCTAGTCTTCGAATGATGATATAAATAACCTAGCAAAGAGGAATAGAATAGGTTGTGTCTGAGTACCCAGACAGGTTTACAACACAGTTTTCCTTAAAACAGTCAAGATTCAAAGGCAATTAAACGTTTCAGTGTTTCATTTTCTTGACATCATGACGCGTGCCAGGAGTTCAAAGATTAGGCAGTAATCAACCTCAGGAACCCGTAACCCGCAGCGATACGTTCCACAACTGGGCGTCTGGCAGCGGTGTGGCGGCACGCTCATGGGAGAAAGGGAGGGATTATTTCTTTTATTTTTATTTTTATTTATTTATTTTACGGCAGGTTTTGTAAATCGGGATAAATTGTTCTTTCAGTTGAGGTAGGAAGGCAAAATAGAGATTGGGTCTGTGTGCATGATCTATGTTAACGCTGTAGTGGTTTCAGTATTCCCTTGAGGTCGTGTGAGAAGTTCAGGGTTACTGCCTGAGAACCTACGAGGCATGACTCACCAATGCGTCATCCACCGGGCATCCAAAACCAGTTCACCCACAGTGAAACACACATACACGCGGGCACACATAATGCACGAATATAACACAGGTGATATACAAGGTGAGATATTTCTCCAGGTAACAACAATGTTACGTTAAGGCGTTAAATTAAATTACTTAGTAGTTTATACGCTGGTAAGTAGTTAGGTGTACTGTAGCAATAACGCCAGCACGCATGGCTGTAAGAAAGCTGAATCAATCAACTTATCAACCTATTCAGTTTAAACCAAATCAGAACTACAGTAAGCTTGTATAAATAACTGCACTGAAACCTGTAAACTGACACGGACCTAAAATACGTTTCTACAGTTACATGGGAAAATTTGTCATTCGCAGCATAATACGAAGGGAAAATAAGACGCCCCATCAGCATCACGCAGCTGATGCTTCATGAATACACCGGTGATGCTGCGAGAAAGAGTGGCAGCACCAGCAGCCCTCCCTCGGGCACCTATACGAGTATACCGGAAGGCTGCATACACTACCTCTTACTCACCTGAGCCTCGCTGACTCAGCCCCCGCACCGCTACCCACTTACACCATGATCTTTTCACCGACGCACGTACCTGTATGTGTGTGTGTGTGTGTGTTTACCTAGTTGTGTTTTACAGGAAAAGAGCTATGCTCGTGCTGTCCTGTCTCCATATGTGTGTGTGTGTGTGTGTGTGTGTTAACCTCTTGGATTTCACATGCCTTTCGCGGATGAGTGGTGCTGTATGGCGGTGACTGTTATTTTAATCAACAATTTAGATCATGGGAAACTACGCTTGTGACTACAGGATTTAGATGCTTTCGTCAACTATGTGTTTATCACAAGTTGTTTCTACAACCAGATCAAAAATACCAAATAAACACAAATGATGAATATCACCTATTAGGTTAACCAATAAAGCAAGAAATGTGTCAACATTAAAACAGGACTGGTGAAATATATACGTTTTTTCTTTCCAGTGTGGTTCGCAAGGCTGTCGCACTGCCAGTTACGCGGGGAACCTTCGTCCACCTCCGAGTTCAGCCTACACCCCACCAACACCACCGTGCCTGAGGGGGAGCAGGCCATCCTCAAGTGTTTGGTATGGATGCTTTTGTCCGCCCAAATCTCGCCTCCATGCTAGGCATTTCTTGATATAAACAGTTAACCTCTTCCCCTCACTAACCAAATAAGCAGATCACACACACACACACACACACACACACACACACACACACACACACACACACACACACACACACACACACACACACACACACACACACAGATAGGATCGTATGTGGAAACAATGCATTTGATTAATTCATGGTGTGGCTTTTCTCTCTAAAATGTTGGTCTTTCTGAAAATATGGTGTACTGTTTTTGTTTAAAACAAATGCTGCTGATAGTAATATGACACTTTTCCTCCTGCAGATGAAAAGCCAGGTGCATGCATGCCGCTGGTACTTTCTGGAGTTGGGATATAACTTCTTTGATAAGAAGTCCTCACCATTACTAGTGAAAGAGTTCAAACCTGCCCAGCAACGTGACTGCTCCATAAGGATAAAGAAGGTACAGATATTCATCCACACTTCTCTTCTATGACAAGTACAAACTGCACTGCACTGCACAAACAACCAAATTTTCATTAGTCAATTCGATCCAAGGAAAGATTGCTCCTTTCCAAATTGTTAATCAGTGCAAATGTACTAGCATGTAGTGTATAATTAGCATGAAACACAAGAGACATGATTTAACTGTTGAATTTTCACAGGTGCGTAAGATCCAGGAGGGCCAATGGCTGTGTGAGGCCATCAAATTCCACTCTCCAAATACCCTAAAGACCCACCCTGTTGTTCTAAGAGTTGTCACCAGTGAGTTTCTGAATTTTTTTTTGACATGTGAAACAAATGAAACATTGTCAATAAGGCCTTGGATAATAACAAACAAGTAATCAAAATCAATGGCCAGTCATTGATCAACTGACAAATTATTTAACATTTACAGGAGCAGAAAGACCTGACTGGATACCCCCAGGTGACATCAATGTCTCCACCCCAAGACAAAGCCGCCACCATGATGACAAGGATGAGGTAAGACTGAGCAATGATCCTGTGTTTGCAAGAAAAGTCATGGTAACACTTTACTTCTTAGCTTTCATGATAATATGGTCAGTATTTCATCCTTAATCAATAATGCCTCTCCCATAAACAGGCAGGAACTGCACTGGAGGTGAGCTTTGAGTCTTCTCCAAATGACCACATTCAGAACACAAAGCTGGAAGAGTCTGTGGTACTCAACTGTAAAGTCAATAAGCCTCTGACCTCCTGCACTTGGGTTATGCCCAGTGGCTCATCCTTCAATGTGTCGCAAGGTAAGTGTTATCCACAGAAATAATAACAAATACTCAGACAAATGATAGACATATACTATGCATATATATATATATGTGTGTGTGTGTGTGTGTGTGTCTGTATTGCAATCGTCTAACAATACTAAACTCTTCATTTTTGCTTTTTGCAGAGGAAGAACAGCTTAATAAGTTTGAAACATCTGTTGGAGATTATAGACTGGAAGGAGACCTGAAGGAAGGCCAATGCTCCTTGCTAGTGGGCAGAGTGCAGCACAAAGATGAGGGTGATTGGCAGTGTGTTGTGCAAGTGGCAGGCCAAGAAAAGGAGATCCAAGGACCACTCCGCCATCTCCACATTACAGATCTGCCTTACCCTTCCAATCATAGCCATGGTAAGAGTTAGTTCTTCCCTGGTTTCATTCTTTGCTATGTTAAAAGCAACAATAAGTACTGGCCACCAGATATGCAAGTTTCTAATACAACATTCTCTTGTGTTGCAGGAGGCGAACCTCTTGTGGCCCCTACTGAAGGTTCTTCAAGTGTACTGGTGATTGTTCTGGTGTTCACCTCCATCATCCTCCTGGTTCTTGTTATCCTCCTATTTACTTGCCTCTACCGGAGGGTGGCAGCTGTATCAGATGAGACCCACAAGATCCTGCAGGCATCACCACAAAACAGCCTCAACCGCCTACCACACAAGACTTTCCCCAACACAGATTTAACAGCAGCCTCTGTCCTGGCTGTGGAGTCAATGAAGTCCAGCCCTGCCAAGAGTAAGGACCTGGACTGCTACAACCAGTATCTGGACATGACAGGATCTAATGACAGTGCTGGAAGTTATGTCATGATGCCACCACCCAGCCTCAGGTCGTCTGTATCTTCCAGGACCACACTCTCCACCCTATCCACTCTGCCCATTGGTCGTGCTCGCTCAGCAAGCAGCAGTACCATGTTGAGCAGAGCTTCCCCTGGGCCACACAACATGTTAGATAACCCTTCATATGACCCAAGTACTTTACCAAAGGATGGTTTTTCCCGTCAAGATTCCTCCTTCTATACTGACCATATTTATGAAGAAATCAAGGAAAAATGTGAGGAGCTAGACAAAATGGAGAAAATGCCAGAGGCAATCAACCCAACCTACACCAACCTTCTGCAGGACTGTGAAGGATACCTTGTTCCTAGGAAAAGTCCTGATGGTGAGATGACTCAGGCTCATCCTGTTTTCCATTCCAATAATGTTCTTTCCCAGCATACATTGCCAAGACAAACTATCAAGGCACCTGTAAATTCAAACACTGAACAGGCACCTCCCTATTCTCGTGTGGGCCAGTGTGGCTTGGTGCCTGCCAGCCCCACACCAGAGACAGCTGCCAACCCTGGTCCTGGCTATTCAAGGGTTGGGTCTGGGAATTCTGATGGGGATGCCATGCCCACAGATCCCATGGAAAGATATGATGTGCCCAGATCATCCCCAGTAGCAGTGCCTCTCCCATTAAACATTCCAGTCTCATCTGAGGCCTACGTTAATGGTCTTGAAGTCTCATCTGAGGTATATGCCAATGGTCTTGAAGGTACAATAGTCTGAGCTAAAAGTGATAAGCTTATAGTTCAGGGAAATAAGTGCCAGATTGTCATAGTTGCCCAAATGCAAAGAAAGGGATAATGCTTGATTCTAATATCATACATACTGTTGCATGATATTCAGATGTGCTATCAGTAAATCATGTCTCTGATATAATGCATAATAGTGTCCTTAGTTGGAAGGCTTTGAAGGTGTTTATTGTAAATATTCAGAGGAATCTATTACATCTTACCAAAGTTTTCCTGCTGTGTATAATAACAAGAACAAGGGCCAAACAAATACTAATCTATCAATTATGCAAACCTCATTCCAAGAGATATGTGTCCTGCATTCAGTGTCCTTGAACAGTGCATATACCCCAAGATAGGCTACCTGTACTTCATACTCTTCTATTGTGCAGCTGAGAGATTATAGTCATTGGTGACATAATGATGGAATTTCTCCTCATAATAGCATAAACTACCTCTCACTTTTGCTCTGTAAGTCAAGTGTTCATGAAATATCTCCATGTAAATATAGCTTAGGTCCGCATGTATATTGTGCATTGTGCATTTATAGTCTTCCTTGTCCTGCCGAAAGCTTAGCTCCTTATCAATGTACAGCCAGTTTTTCCTCTGTAGATATTTATAATGAGGTATATATGTTTTTTGCTTGCCAAAAACTTTGCTCCTTATCACTGTACAGCTGGTTCTTGTTATGTAAATATTTATAATAAAATATATATGTTTTACCTTGAACTTTTTATCATGAATGAACTGCATGTAGTATGGCAGCATTTAAAAATGTAAAAACAATGTATTTATCAAACATTTAGTTCAACCAAGAAGGTAAGAACTATATATGTTTTGCATAAATTGATTAGGACATGGAGCTCAAAAATTTACTTTTCAAATTTGGAATACTTCAACTTTTATCATTATAACAATATTTCATTGATGTCTTTCCTTTGGTGCCTTCTTTCAAGATATGTAAAAACCAGAATTCTTACAAAGATAGCAAGTTCCCTCAGTTACATACTTGTACACAGTAGTGCTGTGTTTATGGCAACAAATGACACAACAGACAAGCAGAACTGCACCAATGAGCACAATGAAAACAAAATTCTCTTCTCCTCCACACAGCTCCATAAAACAAAATCACTGCTCAAAAACTTACACTATTTTCAGAAAATAAGGGACACACATGAACCAAAGGTAACTAAATCATGCCTTGAAAACTAAAGGCTGGGGTTAACTAGATACAGTTTGATGCATGAGTTATCTGCACTGGCTGCAACTCAAACCAGACAAGTTTGAGAAGATGGTAGCCATACTATACATCCTTCCTAGCTTACAACTGGAGCCTAGATTGCTTTTGTACTGTGGTCACTGTTTGAAAAGCAGCCTGAATCAACCTGTCTTCTGCTTAACCTAGAAATGGCCATTTCATGCCAGAAGTTTTACTTCTATTATTAGTAGCTCACTTATTTTGAGTAATACTTTTTTTATCTCTGAAATGATTAATAATCATTAGAGGTGTTGAAAAACGTCAGTTTGACAAAAAAGTAAACAATAATGTGAATAAAAAAAACTGACTATAAATGTTTACACCACTTTTTGTTCTATGCTGATTTTCCATTGAAAAGACAAGTTACCCTGAATAAAAACTGTGGTGTGTGATTGAAAATTTTCACATAAACTCAATGGACTTGACAAATTTTATATAAAGAAGCACTGGACAACAGCTATTTTGCATCACAGAGAGGGACGCAGTCATACACTGCAGAAAAAAAAACTTTTATTCAGTGCTACCAAATAATCTTAAAATAAATTTCTACAGCCCCTCTTTTCCATTATATCCACAACCTGGAAAGACTTTCATGTTCAGAACTTTCCCGACAGGTCACATCACAGTTTTCATTTACAGTACTTTGTTAATCCAATGAAACAATTGCCACCAAATGAGAAGAGGAACAAACATTTAAAGCCCAGTCCTTTTGAACAAACATTTAAAGCTCGTCCTTTTAACGTGCATCATATACTATATTTTTAGTCAAATTAAACTTTACCAGCATGAATCTAGTCCATTAAATTTTTACTGTCTAATGATGACTTACTTTAAAGAAATATTACATTACAAGGGCTCTTGCACCCACACCTAAAGTCCCTTTTTGAGCCTATTACAGGTTAAGTTTTGACATAAAAAATACAATGTGAATGGTTGACTCATTTATCTTAGGAACCGTACTAATCACTATCTTCCCTCCAGCTTCTCATTTACTCACTCATGATGCAAATTATTTGAAAGGATGACTTAATACAACTTGTCAGTGAAAAGAGCTGTTCTGTTCAAATAAGTGACTCGCAAGTCTTCCAGTTCTATTAGTGCTGAGTGATTCCCCCAAGAGGTGCGAAAAGTGACACTAAGAGTGGATCTTGGTTGTATAAGAAGAGACTTTTGTTCTGCATTTTTAGATTGTGTTGGATGAAAATCATATTACAGAA
Organism: Scylla paramamosain; assembly: GCF_035594125.1. Taxonomy (NCBI): domain Eukaryota; kingdom Metazoa; phylum Arthropoda; class Malacostraca; order Decapoda; family Portunidae; genus Scylla; species Scylla paramamosain. The sequence continues at coordinate 7,748,853 of NC_087157.1, read as the reverse complement.
ATTCATATCACAAGACGATTGATTCATATATGTGAAATAAGTGAATTACAGGAAACAAAAGTAAAACTTGTTGTGTGGAGAGGCCAGTTTTTGGCTAAGCAGGTGAGAGGCTACTTCAAACTGTTATTCAGTCAGTCACAACCTGAAACACACATCTTAGACTCCAGCTGCAATCAAGGAATCAACAGACTTCAGATGATTAATACCTTGTAATGACTGTGCTTACCTTTGCCTGATGCTAGCGGGTCAACTCCAATGGAGGCACACATCTCCTGGAACTGTTTCCTGAACTGAGGATTTTTCTTAATCTCATTTTTGTGTTTTGCTGCAAAATCTTCCAAATGCTCTCGAAACTTTTCCATCTGAAGGGTCATCTAGAAGAAAAAGATAAGCTCATTAATATAATCTATTATACTTTAGTTCTTCCAGTGGTTGCCTATGAAAAAGAAGTGAATTAGGAACCCAGATGTGCCCCATGAGAATTAGTCATGACAATTCTATACATAATACGTACAAGAAAACTAGCAGAGTGACAAGATTCATATTTGTCATCTAGTTATACTACTCCCACTGTAAGTCTTTATGTAAAAAATAAAATAAAATATATAAAAAAAAATAAATAAAAAAGTTGAATAAAGTAGAAAACTCTATCCTTGACCAACAGCTATTCAATCCTTGACCACATTTTACTGCTGCTAGCTCTTTAGATGATTATCAGTATTTCAAGACATGAGTCATTACAAGATCACATGACAAAGCCTCACAAACTATAATAAAATTAGCTTCAAGACTGATCTCTGATCCTTTCCAACATTTACAGAAAACTTTACATTCAATCTAACATTCATCCACACTGAATAAGGGAGGGGGGAGGGGGTGAAGGGAAAGGAATTCAAAAGTTAATCTACACTTTTAAAAATGGAACGGTCTTCCTAACACTCAAAATGTAAACTTTAAAAAGTTTAAAAGTTTAAAAGTTACATTTTTTATGGTATTTAAACCTGACTCATTCAAGATACTGCAATATACTGAAAAGAACACAGCAAGGTGAGTGTACATTGTTACTGTGAGTATAGCCAAGCAGTGAGGAATTAGGAAACAGACATGGGATTAAGAGCATTAGGCAAACAATAATAATGGGCAGATTGTATGTACTGATTTATTCACTGAGAGAAAGGATATGTTAAATATCTTTAAGTAAAAAAAAAATAAAGTGCTGGTGGGCAGACCATGGAGAACATGGATCAAGTCTTGATAAAGACCTAAAAAGCAAAAGAATTCATAAACACGCTGCACTTGACTGTGCTGTCATCATGCTGGCACTTAGTGACAAACACTGTTACATGTATACATGAAACCTGTCTATCACCTTCCTAATGATATAATGAGGATCAAATAATAAATACAATGTATGAATCAAAGTCTATACCTGTTCCAGTTGGTTTTCCTGTATTTCACTTCCTTTCTCTTTGAATTTATCCTGCTGGATCTTCTGCCGCTGTATGGCACCAACTCCTGCCCGACGCCGCATTTTGCACCTGGAAATTACAAAACACTGAATGTTGGTAGATCATTTTGGGCAATACAATTTCAAGTAAATAGGTATGTTAACAAAATACTAATCAATTTTACCTCATAACACTGATTAACGCATGAAAATAAGGCATGACCCACTTATGTTTTTTTCTTCTTACTCCATCAATTATTATAAATATTAAGAATAGATAGGGTATTTCCAAGGTTGGGTTCTTCACAGGGTTGTGGTTCTTCAATGAGAAAGCACATGTGTTACGATCCCAAAGTTGTAGTTTATTAAAAAATGGTGATTGTCTACAGTCCTTTCCTGGCTTTATTACTGGTCTATTCTCTTCCATTCTTTTGGATACACCTAAAACATAAATATAAGGCCAAGGAGAAGTGCTCCCATCCTTAAGGGGGGTCCAGGTGGAGTGAAGTCCCCCAAATAGATTAAGTTATTTTAAGTAATTTTAGGTTAGATTAGTCGCTGTAGACTTTTATACACAACATTACCTAACCTAACTGCAGAGTGAACTATCCTTAATTAGGGACACTAATCTAACCTAGCATTACCTAACCTACCGTTACTGTGGGTGGGGGACAAGCCACCATCTGGACCTACCACTTAAGGGCAGGAACACTGCTCTTACCTTATATTTACATTTTGGGTGTTGCTAAAGCTATATGCGAAAGAATGGAAGAGAATAAACAAGTAATAAGGCCAGGAAAGGAGTCTAGTAAATTACTAAAAAATGTATATAATAATAATTAATTACCTGATACACAAATATCTTAAATAAATATAAATAAATAGATAAATAAATAAATAAATAATATATATATAAAAAATAGATAAAAAAAAAAATACTGTATGAAATTCCAGTTTTACCAAAACTTGTGCACCGCTTCATTTCCACATTTCAAAACACAAATCCTCAGTAGCAGATGACTGCCTTCAGTGCTATGTCGGTCTGTCAGTACTAATGGTGACTGCATCTCACCACTGAGGGACATACGAGAATATGCCAAGGCTGCAGTCGTCCACTCCATACATGCAAGAGTTGATTGGGCTTTCTTCCATGTTTCCGTAGCCCACTGATACAACACATTCAGCGTATAAAGTGACAAATACACATTACTTACTGTCAACAGGATTCCTTCCTGACTCCACCTTGTGTTTACAATTCCTGTTACAGAAAGTGGTCTCTTGGGTGCATGAGAGAGAACAGGGGCAGGGCGACTTTGTGGGGAGACTAAGGAAAGAGTGGCCTTGTGTTTTCCTCTTTTCTATGAGAATTGTAATTGAGATCGATGATTAAATTAGCTTTTATCTATTCACCATTGGCATGTGACCAATACTATGTTTAAAAAAAAAAAATCTATAATAATGATCGCTTGTGTATTTGGCAGCCACTGTGTGCTGTTTTTAGCTGTGAGATCAGTGTGTTTTTAGTTGCTTGATGTCTACGTCAATTATGCTGTTTGGGTAAATTCTTGATCATTGTTCTTATTTTTTTTTTCTATTCTAAACTATATATTTTTATAGCTCTTAATTTATCTAATTATATATGCGTCAGAAGCACTTTTGAAAGAACACTTGGCCTTATAATGCTGATATAGAGGTTGTAGTCTGCACTGTAGTTGAAGCTGGGGAAGAAAGACAAAAAGGAAGACAGTGTGAACAGGCAGCCATGGGCGTTAGCAGCAGGAACCGTAGCAAAGACTTATCACTCAGCTGACTGGGGCGCGTGCGGGGAGCAGAGGCGAGGCTCTCCCCTGCCCACAACATAAACAGGAGCTGCCAGGCACTGCTAAGAGAGAAGAGGGTAATATTTTTGTTACTTTTTGTTGTTCTGATATTAGTGCTTGTGTATTATGTAATTTCCAGGGAAGACGGCTTGCTAAAATTGCTAAAACATTTTTTTTTTTCATTGAGCAGTGTAGGAGTGTTTTGTTTTGGCTCCGGCGTAACACCTCTGCAAGGATAATTGTAAAATTTCTGCCAAGTCATTCTACAGTATTGACGCCTATCCCATTATTGAATCCCTACATCTGAAAACGACCTGCACAATTTTAGCTTCTTCCTCATTCATGAATATTTCTTACCTCTGCTACGTTTTTCCTGCACGATTATGGATGCTTCCAGGTCTTTACATGGGTATTATTGAAATAAGCGTAGCCTACCAATTTCATACACTGACTGTTTATTTCTTGGCAAAATGTGAAGTTTTTTCAAGTCGTGGTCAGCAATGAAGTTAATGAATTGAATTAATTTAGGCCTAATCGAAGCTAACCCTCAGATGAAAATTCTAATGTTATTTCAGCATTTTCCCACTCCTGTCCTAGTCACTGTGGCCTTCCTCTGTAATCACTCTAGCTCCTTACCCTAATCACTCTGGCTCCTTCACCCTAGTCACTCTTGCTCCTTCACCCTAGTCACTTTGGCTTCTGTATTTGCCCAACAAAATATTTAGCAACTAAGATTCCATACTAATATTAAATTTTCATTTAGTGTTGGAAAGAATACATAGAGTATTCAATAATCAAAATCTATATAATCTAAGGGAAAATCTCACTAATCTAAGGGAAGCCAAAGAACACCTGACTTCTGATCTCTAAAATTTCTGATTGGGGCAGAGCGAACTTGCTATTGTTCAATGCCTCAAAAACTCAATTCCTCCATCTATCAACTCAACGTAACCTTCCAGACAACTATCACCTCTTCATCTGTGACACTCAACTGCCCCTCTCTTCTACACTGAACATCCTCAGTCTGTCCTTTTCTTATAATCTTGACTGGAACTGGAAACTTCACATCTCATCTCTAGGTAAAACAGGTTCTATGAGTTTAGGTGTTCTGAGATGTCTCTACCAGTTTTTCTCAACACCCCAGCTGCTTATCCATCCACGTATAGAGTATGCTTTACATGTCTGGGCAGTTTCCACTCATACTGCTCTTTTAGACAGGGTGGAATCAAAAGCTTTTCATCTCATCAACTCCTCTCCTCTAACTGACTGTCTTCAGCTTCTTTCTCATCCCTGCAATGTTGCATCTTTAGTTATCTTCTGCTATTTTCATGCTAACTGATCTTGTTAACTGCATGCCTCCCCTCCTCCTGCAGTTTTACTGCACATGACTTTCTCTTATCCCTATTCTGTCCACCTCTCTAATGCAAGAGTTAGCCATTATTCTCAATCATTCATCCCTTTCTCTGTTAAACTCTGGAACTCCCTGCTTGCTTCTATATTTCCACCTTCCTATGACTTTAATTCCTTCATGAGGGAGGTTTCAAGACACTTATCCTTCAAATTTTTAATACCTCTTTGAACCCTGTTCAGGGACTGGCATCTTAGTGGGTTTTTTTTAATTGGATTGAAAAAAAAAAAAGCTCCATGTAAAAATCATCTCATCTGAATGACTCCTTTAAGTGGCAAGTCATTTACGATAAAGTTTCCTTGGGACACTGAGTGTTATCAGAGCCTTTAGTTCACATAGACATTACATTGTTCCATTGTCTCTAATATTCATATAAACTTATATGTACAAGGTTAACAAGTTGGTTACACAGGATAAAAATATAAGTTAGATGTATGTTCATTTAGTCATTTCATAATTAGTCAGCTCTCCAAATATATTTTAAGGAGCCAAGGAAATATTAATGAATAAAATTCAAACAGATTCTTCAGGTTCAAATACAACCTACCAGTCCAACAATGAAAATGACAAGACAGTAGGAGAGGTCATTGTGATTCCAAGAAGCACATACCTGTGTCCATCAGGTGCTGTCTCCATCCTCTGCGGCACCATGCGTAGTGTGCCCAGCAGGCAACCTTGACCATGAGCAGTGTGCGGGTGGATGTCCAGTGGTCACCAGCTGCCCCTGACCAGTTCCTCACCTGGGGCACTGACCTGCAGCTTTACCAGGTGCAGGATGCTCTGCCCTCAGAGACAGTCCAGCCACCACGTGAGTCTTGCAGTTCATGGGTTATGTGGATCTTCAGTCTATACATTAAGATGTAGTGATCCAATTTTGCATACCTTTTATATTTCTAATTTCCCTCTTGTTGACATGACTGATGCTTTGCTCTGACCAAAAATTCTCTTCAGGAAAAGTCTATAAGAAAAATTTTGTCCAAATTGTGTTGTCATTAATCAGAATTTTCTCACTCTCTTTACTAAGAAAAGTAAGAGCTGCAGTTGTGACTGAATGTAACAATAGTTCTGTTGTAGTATTGATATACCTGTGACAAGAAATGAAAGTAAGTATTATAGTCCCTTCACTCTGAAATCAAGGTTCGGGTGGAGTCAAATCCAGGATTTCCCTACCCACAGCATTGCCATGTTTCCTCTGCTCTGGTTGGTAAATGATGGCCTGACACCATTAGGCTTCATTGTGCCCTGACCTGACCTGAGTATGTGTGTGTGTGTGTGTGTGTGTGTGTGTGTGTGTGTGTGTGTGTGTGTGTGAGAACACCACATAAATTTTATGAAGTGAGTGAGATATTGATTGACTGTATGATTCTCAATAGTACTCTCTCTCTCTCTCTCTCTCTCTCTCTCTCTCTCTCTCTCTCTCTCTCTCTTTCATATTATTTATATTTTCTTGCATGCTGGTTATAGTTTTTGATTGCAATGTACAGTACATATCAAAATTTTGACTTTATACCTGCACCATGGCAAGTGAGTGGCAGAAGCACCCAACCCATCCCAGGTCACACAAGTGACACATGACTCATGAGTCATAAAGGCTGGGTATGTAGGTCTAAGTGTTGCCACTCACTGGGACTTTAACAGATTTATCTTTACTATGAAAAAAAACACATACAGTAAAATCCCTCTTATCCGGCATCAACGGGACCGCTGACATGCTGGATACTTGAATAGAAGTGAAATTATGTCCACAATCACCACCCTACACTCACGCATCTTACCATAACAAAGATCAGCTGATCTTAATCAGCAGCTGATCTGATCAGCTGCTTAAGTGTAAGCACAACACGCTTCCTCTTTTCTACAACTTTAGGCATGATGAAGGCGTCAGGCGATAAACAGTGCACACGCGGGACTGAGTCACTGAGTAAACACAGTGCAGTGGGCCACGGGTAGCGCAAAGCAGTGCGCTCTGGTGGCGAGAGGACAAAGTATGCCTCGCGTGGGAATTTTAATTGATTTTAAAAGTACACATTGATTTTTGATTGATTTTAAGGCTCGGGAAAAAATGTGCCGGATACTTGAAGCTGCCAGATGAGAGGGATTTTACTGTATTATACTGACATTCCTTCCATTTGTATTATGAACATAATTGTTTCACTATTTACTCATTTTAGAACTACAGAGGAAGGCTGCAAAAACAATGTTGTTTTTTCAGCAATGCTGTAAAAATAAGTATGCCACATTTCTTTGTTGCTGTATAAGTACTCTTTGCATATTAAGTTTGTTTTTCTTTGATATACTAAAATATTTATTTTAAATTGCAGTGGTAGTATACATTTACATATCTGTGATTTCTTTTACATATATCACAGCAATTACATATCATTGATTTAGGAAGCATGGCCATGCTGCAGGCAGGGGAATCCCCATGCTGACCCCATCCAAACCTTGGTTTTAGAGTGGTGGGACTATAGTAAAAATATAATGTTGAGTAGGGTTATTTTTTCCTCTCCAAAGTAACCATGAGCTGACTTTCATTGAGTTTGTTTCTGTAGATTTCAGTTGAAACAGGGATTGGTTCCTTATGCTTGTATATCAGAATGGTCTAGTCATCCTCACAGGCAGCAGTTCCTCTGGTTAGGATGACATCCAAGCATCCTTGTTATTCACACATCTACCCTTCTGAGAATATCCTGTGAATTGACACCAAGGATAACATTAGGAAAGTAGATAATAATGGTAACATGGCAGCCATACTACACTCTTGGTTAGTGGGCAAGTAGCTTCTCACATAATGAAGATAAACACAATAGCATCTCACCGGTATATTTTTACTTTTTAAAGAGTAAGCATATTCTTGTGTTTATTTAGAAGCTACTTTTAAATGACTGCACAATTGTTTTCAGGGGTACGCTTAAGTTCCCATTCAGTGGCATCCCTACTGGCCACCAACAATGACATCCAGTACATCAAGTGTGTGTCGTGGTGCCCTGCTGTGGAGAGCGACCCCACCCACCAGTTACTGGCAGTGGGTCAGGCCAATGGCAAGGTGGCCATCACCAACTTCAGCAAATTAGCTGACCCACGTGGCATTAAGGGCAAAGAGTTCAGTAAGTGTTGATAATTTGTAAGGCTTCAGTGTTACATTGCATGTACGAGTATATAGTGCAACCTTGAAAATTTTTTTTTCCAGAATATACTTGACCATCACTTTCATGAAGAGTTTGCTGAAACAATGAAATGACATTTTGGTTGTTGAACTTATTTTCTCTTCATCTCAGTATCGGTAAAGTTCATGTAATTTGGATGTTTGTGTCTGTCTGATACCTCCTTGTACATTGCATGACAAATAGCCATATTGAAGCAACTATGTTGTCATGTGATACTTCTGTCATACTTGTACTATCATCAGTCACATTAGGCATGGAGCAAGTCAGAGGACTCAGGCTTTAGGATAGGAAATATTTGAGCCAAATGTACAATAGGAACATGATCATTGTAATGGATGTATTCTGACCAAGCACATGCACTGTAAATTATGTAATTCAAGCAACACTTACAAAATAACAAAGAAAAGAAAGAAATTAATAAAGATTTCATATATCCAGCATTGGGTTGATAATGTTTTGATGGTATTTTGAATTTCACAAATATTGTGAATAACATTTGTTGAATTTGTGATATGCTTTTCTGAAGAACAGTGAAGAGTTAAATTTTATTAAAGTTATGCTAAAATTCTTCCATATTTGTAAAGAATTAATTGCACTGACTTTTCCCACACCTATCCATTCTGATGATAATGATGAAGTGTCCTGTATGTTGCAAGTATCTTAACATGGTCTTGATGGTACCTACCATTCTCCTAGATCCCAAGCATGCCCGTCCAGTCAACTCACTGGCGTGGTCAAGTCAGGAGCCACAGCTGCTGGCAGCCGGTCTGGACAAGGTGCGCACTGACCATTCAGTTGTTGTGTGTGATGTGTCGCGGCCTGGGCTGGCTCCCTCATACACTTTCGAACAAAGGAACTCCATCTCAGGGTTAGTTGTGTTTATATTGAAAGAGTGGCTCACTTTTCTGTGTGTGTGTTTGTGTGTGTTTGTGTGTGTGTGTGTGTGTGTGTTTTTTACTTTAGTCTGTTGATGACCATTTGGGAGTATCCCCCAAGGAGATGGCTGCAGCAGAAGAGCTTTCACCCCTCCCTAACTAAACACCCCATCTTGCTTGTTCAAGCACTCCATTTTCTTTAGCACATTGTTTTCACATATGACATTTATCCTGTTCTTCTATCCTTCCAACTGACCTTCCTCTCCTTTTAGGAGTACATACATGAAAAAGGTTATAGTAAAGAATCGAATAAGTATGTAGGGAATGTGAGGATAGAGAAAAATAGATGTTCTGTTGTGACTATTCTTTTATGCTTCTTAAGGGAGTGAGGTGTCAGAAGGAGATAGATAAATATATAGATTGTACAGATTCTTATTGTTATTATAATTGATTTACTTAATTAAACAATATTTATTATACTGGTTCTTTTATGATTTTCATACCAAACTGAGGTGTGATATTTTGATGCAGAGATGTGCTGAAGCCGTTGATGGAGTATGGGAATGCAGAGACAGCACACAGTGTGGCCTTCTCCCTACACACAGCCAGAACACTGATGGCTGGCATGAACAACAAGCAAATCAGATTATTTGATCTCAGAGGTATGTTCTTCTCCTACCAGACTTTATCATAACACATGCATTCTGTTTAACTCAGTTCATCATTGTTTTTATTTTACTTTTACTCATTGTCATCATAAAACACCACATTGATTCAGTTACAGAGGTTTTGGCTGCTCTTGCTGCTGGATTATCTTACTAATATAATTTTGTTATATAATTCAATTGAGAGAAGGACAGACTTCCTGCACTATTGTTGTCTTTGAAGGGTAAAACTTTCAGTGACTTACTTCATGAGATACAACTTGCTTTTCCTTCAGTCTTTGTGAACTCTTGAAAGCAACTAAAGTACATAAGTAAAGTAACATTTAATGTATAAATTTCTAAAGCATGCATAAGTTTCACATCAGAAGTATGAGTTAGGTGGTACCATGGCCATAGCTGAGACTCCTTACAGAGAACAAGATGTGTGCTTCCACCAACACAAAGGCGGTGTATGGGATCTGTACTGATATCCACAATCAACACAGATTTGCCTCCTTTTTTGAGAATCAGGCAAGTAAATTTTTTTAATAAATACTGTTGAACTTGAGTTGTTGTTATGGTTTTATTCTGCTTTGAGTCTTATTTTTCTTGCTCATTTTGACTTCCAGTTTGAAATTCTTTGTGTCAATCCAGCCTTTTCCTCCTTTCTCTTCTGTCTTTTAGTGTATTGTCTCTTCTAAGTTAGTCCATTTCTGGCATGTCAGTCCTCTCCAAAGTCTCTTGACTGCATCTTTACATCTCATCCCTGGCTTCCTCCAGGTCTGTTGCCTCAAGTGAATATTCCATAATTTTTTGCCAACATCTCTTGGTATGAACCAAACGTCTCAGCTGCTTCACATGAATATTTTTATGTCTTATTTAGTGTATTCTTTCAAGTTACTCTGCATTAGTAGAATAATTTCTAGTTTTATCAAAATTTTTATCTTGTTTTGTTTTATTTGAACAGATTGCTGAAAAAGAAAAGAAATAATACATTAGTGCTATGAAACTTTAATGTTAATTGATGTTGCAGGTATCCATATGGGATCTACGTAACATTGAGCGGCCAGTGCTGAACCTGGATGCTAGTAAACCTGTCACTAAACTTTCCTGGTGCCCCTCACGGTGAGATTCTTCATATTGTTGCTCTAACATACCTGTCATCACTACTATCATTTTCATCATCATCATTTTGGAAGGCCATTTCTATTTTACAAAGGACATTTTGTTACTTAATGGTAACTCACATAGTGACATAATTATTTGAATTTGTTTAATTTTTCTATTCCTTTGCCCCACAAACTGACACTGCTTCAAATACAAAATGTTTATCATGCTTCATCCTTACAGTAATATGTACCTATTTTTTAAGTTCTGCAAATATACAATTCATTTCTCACCTCTCCCTTATACATTTTCTTTTGTGGTTAAGACTTTTCTGCCTTTGACTATGCTGTCTCCTGCAGAGTTGGATTGGTGGCATCACTGTGTCGAGACAGCTCTACAATCCGACTCCATGACATCCTTCACTACACAGCAGGTGGAGAAGACCAGGAGCCTGCTGTTATAACCCGCTCCATCACACCTGATGCTTCCACTTTCATTTCAGCCTTTTCTTGGCACCCAACACATGAAAACAGGCTTCTCACTGCCTCATACACAGGTGCTTTGTATTTATATTGTCAATGTGATCATGATGTGTTTTGTTAAGGTAAAAAGTCCAGTGACTTACTTTTGATTTGCACTTGAGTACTAATATTGCCACTGCTCTGTCTAGGGAAGCTTGTGGACTACAGTGTGCAAGAGAGGATCACCCTGAACTGGTCAGCCACAAGTGCTCTTGTCTGGACCAATGGCAAGAAGACCCTCCAACAGGTGGACTGTACGCATCCTGTGTATGCACATTATGATGATGTTCTCACAGCTATCATGATACGTGCACAGAAGAAATATGGTCTCTATGTAAGTATGGAAAAAAAAAATTTAAAGTGTGTGCATGTGTGTGTGTGTGTGTGTGTGTTAATTTGTATGCTGGCATTTGTGCACTCAGATGAATTGTAGAGGATCATGTAGAAATTTGGGCCATACAGAACAAGGATCCAAATTAGTTGGTCTGACTTCACCCAAGAGGAAACAGTACATAAGCAAACATTGAGGTTAGCTATACAGTGTAATTGATTTTTACAGTGAGTTGAGGATCATTGTTTCTAACATTCAAGAATGTTTCAACTTCTACATTGCCACCAATATTTCATTTGTAATTAGGCATCTCACTCCATTTTTATTATTTTGTAGGGCATTAAAATTTATAATTCTAATCCTATATCCGGTTATGGCAGGAGAATTATCAGATGTGTTTTTTTTTTAGTGTCATGACTCGGATATCACTTATCTAGCTGTTTATAGTTGTACATGATAGCAAGTGTTTGTAATAAATATTCCATGAGTACAGTGGCTTGCTTAATTTGTAAATGTATGTGACAAGCCTTTGAGGTTCAGGTGTTCTCTTCAATCAGGTGGATAACTTGGCTATGAATGGAGAGGTCGCAGGTGATATATCCCTTCGCAATTTGTGGACATGGCTTGATGCAGCCAAAGGTCTGGCCACTACTGGTAATTTCAAGCTGCCAGGAGGAGTCCCATATAGGTACCATGGAGTCTGGTGAGTACTGTATTACATTACAGATACAATATAACATTTTGTTATTTACCTTTTATTTGTTCTTTTGCTGAAGTCATGTATTGCACAAATATCTGCTCACCTACTTTCCTTCAATATCTCCCTTTTTCAGATTCCCCTTGAAAGAGAATGGCTCAGGTAGCCACTGCTTAAGTCTAACATCTCTTTGTCCACTCATCACACTTGTCCTGATTAAAGCTATAACTTTGAGAGTAGGATTTGAATATATTGTCTAAGAAATTTCAACTTGCTAAGTATATTAAACCCATATATTGGGAATTGCAGGAGTCTCTTGACTGCTGGCAACTTGAATTCTGATGTCATTAACCGTCCCTGGATTGGACAAGAAGGCCAAAAGCAGCAGTTTGCCAAAGTATTCCGGTAAGTAATTTTGTCGTACTTTAAAATATGAACAGTACGCCATTTTCATGTTTTTTGCTTTGACTTGGATTTTGAGACCTGGGAGAGAAGGAATGTTAAAGAATTTTAGGAGGAACTAATATTGGAGACATTTCTGTGTTTGAAGACATGAAAAATGGAGAAAAGTCCACCACTATCTAGTGCAGCAAAACTTGTAACAAATGTCTTTTTCACCAAGATACTAATAATCTTGATCTTTGGAAAACAAGATAGGAAAAGGGATTATGAAATATTTATAAAGTTTAGGTTAAATATTGTGAATTGTCAAAACTAGATTTGCTGAAAACTTTACCTTGTTTAAAATTTAAGTTATATATTTTTTAACATGCAAGTCACAGATGAAGGATTGATTTGAACAATAGTATAAAAAATACATATTTCTGGTTTTTGGGATTAGATATGATGTCATATGTGAATTGTCCTTGCATTAATTACTAACTTTGGTTAAGGAAGAAATAATTTTAAAGTCTCACATACACATTTAGGAGTGAGGAGCGCAGCCGTGCCCTGGAGCTGTGTTCGTGGGGCTTTGAGAATGAAAGTCTTCTGGGAAGCTTCTTGGCTCAACTAGAAGCAGCAGGCAGTCATACACGAGCTGCTGCAGCTGCAGTTTTCAATCAGCGCATAAAAGAAGCAGTACAAATCTTACAACGAGGGGCTGCCAGCAGGAAGTTACCAGAACTTAATTCAACTGCAATGGCTCTTGCTGGTACAGTATTCAGTGATGAGAATTAATTTCCTTAAGTAAATGGAAAAAGTTTTAAGTTCTGGAGTTAACCAGGAATTCTGATTCAAAGTATAAAGGCTTAGGAAAGTATAAATATGAAAAGTGTTTGAGTCATATAGGTGCATACAGTTTATGTAGCTTCATTGTACATAAATGTCATGTGGATGTTGACTGTTGAGCATGCACCAAGTATCTTAGTGTTTCTTCAGGATACACAGAGGAGAGGAAGGCCCTCTGGAGGGAGACCTGCATCAGCCTGCGCTCCCAGCTGACTGACCCTTACCTGCGGGCCATGTTTGCCTTCCTCACTGATGATGCAGACTCCTTTGATCCTGTGCTGGTGAGTGGAGTCCTGGTTTATTACAGCTGGTACTGAATGAAATCAGAGTGTAGTGATGTAGCAACATTTCTGTGAACACGCAGGGATGAATTTTAGTTCTAGGGTTTGAATGATATGAATGCTCTATGTCCTGTTTAATCTGTTGGTCTCATTTTTCTTCCAAAAATTATTATTTATTTTTTATTTCTTATTTATTTATTTACTTTTTTTTTGTCCTGCTTTTATGTTGCAAGAAGGTCAGGGATGATTTTTAAAATTAGAATGAAGGGGAGGCAACTGGCAGTCTAAAGTAAAGTCCTGTTATAAGGACTGTACTGTAGAGTTGATGGTTGTGTTGTTGGTTGCAGGGAGAGGCAGAGATGGCAATTCAGGATCGCGTGGCCTTTGCTTGCTCTTACCTGAGTGATGTACGCCTCATGGACTACCTGGAGAAGCTGAACACAAGGCTCACAGAAGAGGGGAACTTGGATGGCATCTTGCTGACAGGTGTGTGGCCTTGAACACTTCGTCATGCTGATCATTATCATTATTACTGTCAAGTTTGTTTTTCCTTTTATATGAAAGATTAGAACACCAGTTCAGTAAGTTAGAAAATAGTAAAAATGAAAACCCAGTCATCCACCGAAGTAATCACAACCATCCCAGCTGCAATATAGACACTTAATTTTCTCTTATGGTGGCTAAGCACGGAATGAAAATTAAAATGTTTAAGTTGAACATATATAATGAGGATGTTTTCATCCATTGATTTGTTGTCTGCACATTATCTTGGAACATGACACTGCATAATATCTTAGCCACTTATGAACATCTTGAAATCCAAGGTACTGTGAGTCTGTGGAGAGAGAGAGAGAGAGAGAGAGAGAGAGAGAGAGAGAGAGAGAGAGAGAGAGAGAGAGAGAGAGAGAGAGAGAGAGAGAGAGAGAGAGAGAGAGAGAGAGAGAGAATGACACCATTATTACATCCTTGACAGGTCTGTGTTCAGAGGGGATAGACCTGCTGCAGCGTTATGTTGATCTGACTGGGGATGTGCAGACTGTGGCTCTGGTTACTATCCACACTCTACAACATGCCATTGCCAAAGACTCCCGTTTGGCACATTGGGTGCAGAGGTGAGTAGAGGTGCAGTGTGTGCTACCATTTCTTCCTTAGTAAAAGTTGTGTGTTTTGTGGCTGTTGCTTTCAATGCCACTATTATTTTTTACACATGCAAGATGTACATTTGGGGAATTTACTTTGAGCTCAGTTACTGATATAATCGTTTTTAGTTCTTTTGTCTGCATTAAGTACATCAAGGTTGCAAGTAGCACATCTTTATGGTGGATGAATGCCTGTACACAACTTGAAAATGTGCTTCTTAATACTCTTAACTTCTGGTGAGAGATGTCTAGCAGAAGAGTGACCATGCTAAACATGTCAAAAACCATTGTTCATACCTATAAATAATATTGATACATAGGTATTTCATATTTATATCAAAATGCAGTTCTTTCATTGAAAAAAAAAACTTTCAAAGTTTTAAAATGAAAATAGATAAATCTGCACTGGTGCA
Source organism: Scylla paramamosain (assembly GCF_035594125.1). NCBI lineage: Eukaryota > Metazoa > Arthropoda > Malacostraca > Decapoda > Portunidae > Scylla > Scylla paramamosain. The sequence goes on along the minus strand of NC_087157.1, from coordinate 7,733,773 downwards.
GTTTGCAGTCCTGAATAATACTTATTGCTGGGGATGTATTGATGATAAAAAGAATAAAGAGCAACTAACATTCTTCAACAGCTATAGGAACCTGTTAGACAGTCTATGTCTCTGGAATGAACGAGCACAGCTAGATGTCATCATGAATGAGAACAAACATGCTGAGAGGCCACCTCAACATATCTATATTACCTGTAACTTTTGCAAGAAGGGTATTACTCCGTACATACAGGCTGCAGGACGACCCAGGAATCCTTATGCACGGTTTGGCACAGGTTCCTCCAACAAGTCAAAGGTAAAATCATTGAACATCTTTATGAAATGCCACATCAGATGCTGAGATCCTACTTTGTTTTTTATAAAATGTAAATTGTAATGACTGCCATTTTAACTAATAATGTTACCAACTTGTGGAAGCATAATAACATTTGATGTGTTGTTGTTGTTTTGTGGCAAGTGTATTCATGAAAGACTAAAATAGGTTTGTCTTATTTCATCTTGATGCTTCAGTTTACCTTGCAGCAAATAGACACTGTATTAAGTTGAGGAGTTATGACTGCTTCCTGTCAGAAGTCATAGGCTAGGAATTATACCTTCTTATATGTACATGTAAATGTATTCCTCAGAGGGACCAGAAATTATCTAGATCACATCCTAGGAAATAAACAAAGCAGTTATAAATAAACTGGTTAATTATTAATACAAAATTTTGTTGGAAGTAAAACCATTCATTGTCAGCCTTTTTGCTGAACTTGTTTTTAGATACCAAGTCAAGGGTCTGAACAAGAGAAACATCAATTATATTATTTTAAGAGATCCATGACACCAATCTGTACCTTACACAGATGCAGGCATGTCCCAATTGTCGCAAACCACTCCCTCGGTGCTCCCTGTGTCTGGTGCACATGGGGACACCCTCAGGATGGGACAGCACCACTCAAAAGACCTCAGTGCAAGAGGATACTGGGGAAGGCCCAGCCTCTGCATCTACCAGCAGGAGGAAGCTTAGCCATTTCTCATCATGGTTCACTTGGTGCCAGACCTGCCGTCACGGAGGACATGCCCATCACCTCATGGAGTGGTTCAAGTAAGTGCCATGGAACATGTTTGCTAAAGGATTATTTTGACATCCCACTCCCCCCTCACACACACTGATATTATATCAACCACAACAAGGAGTACACACACACACACACACACACACACACACACACACACACACACACACACACACACACACACACACACACACACACACACTATTGATGTATTGGATATCCACTCTGCATATGCATCCATGGAGCATCCACAGTAAAAATATCATCCACAAGGAAAGATGAGGAAAGGAACAGGGGGAGGAAGGGACACACTGTGGAGGGGAGGGAGGAAAGGAGTTCATAACGAGGAAGGAGAGTACTTGGGCAAGGAAGTTGAGGAAGGGTGAAAGAGGAGAATAGAAGTACAGGGAGAAAGTAGAAAAGATAAATATAAACAGGAAGGGTGAGGAGTGAGTGAAGAATTAGAGGGAGAGAGGAAGTATTGGAGATTAAGTACTTCCCTTTTCCCATCCCTTGCTCCTTTTGGTCCTTCCTCCATCCACCCTCTTCCCACTTCTACTCCCTCCATTTCATTGCCCACAGTATGGCCCCAGCTTAGTTACCTCTACATTCTTTATATATATATATATATATATATATATATATATATATATATATATATATATATATATATATATATATATATATATATATATATATATATATATATATACTTTTTTTTCTATTCACTTATTTATTTATTTATTTTATTTATTTTTATCTTTTTTCTCTTTTCTCTTTCTTTCCTCTGGATCTTTGTGTGGCAGAAATGGCACACTTTATATTACTATCATATACATGAAAATTATCTGCATCCACAACCACAGGTATGGAGATAAAAGAAATCCACAACCACATCCGCATCTGCAAATATCGACATTTTAACATTGCAGTCTTATCTGCAACCGCAGTTTATGAGAAATTCAAACCCAGCTCAGCATCCACATCCGTGGATCTCCAAAATTTATTGTCTGATACATCACTAGCGCACACACACACACACACACACACACACACACACACACACACACACACACACACACACACACACACACACACACACACACACACACACACACACACACACACACACACACACACACACACACGTGCTTCATCCTAAACTCTCTCTCTCTCTCTCTCTCTCTCTCTCTCTCTCTCTCTCTCTCTCTCTCTCTCTCTCTCTCTCTCTCTCTCTCTCTCTCTCTCTCTCTCTCTCTCTCTCTCTCTCTGAGCCCAGACAGACAAGACCATTAAGTCCCAAAATCATTACTAAAAGAACATTAATAAGAGGAGGGCATAATAAATAAGATAAGTTTTGACCCTTAAGGCTTATGGACATAACAATCTCTATATTAATTTTTATACCAAGCTGATCACCCCCTTCTTAAATGAGACTGCTAAACAAATAGTATTCTCTTTTTTACTTAGAGACTGTCAACTTCTAGTATGTATCATTATATATTCCTTTCCAAGTACCTGTTTCATATATATCAGTCTTGTTATACATTACAACACTTAAAATTTTTCAGGGAACACAGTGAGTGCCCAGTCACAACATGCACGTGTAAGTGCATGAGTTTGGACACTGTGAGTAAAGTGTCCTCATCCTCAATCAACGTATCTAAATGAGGTCATGGAAGTTTCTACATGTATTATAGTTAATTTAATGTGAGGATGATATGAGAGTATAAGAGAATATGGCTGCTGCACATGTGATGTTACAAATAAAATAATTTTGTATTTTTTCCAAATGATATTTTTTTTCAAGCTTGCTCAAAATGAGTTTACTTCCCATACATCATTCACCTCTTTGCATCAAACACCTATTGTTAATAAAGATAAACCTTTATCAACTGAGCTTCAATATCCTTAGAATTTGCATGAAATATTACAGATTTAAGTAGTGGTGCTGGATGGACAGATATTGTCTTCCTTGATAGAGAGAGATGGCAAGAGTGACAACTAAGGATGAGTGGCATGGAAGCTGAGGACAAATGAACGAAATTTTTGTAATCATATCTAGACTCTGTGCCAGTGATCAAAGAGCCATGAAGATAGAAATATAGAACAACAGAAAAGTAATAAAAATCTTCAATTACAATCTTCTGAAATTTCACTGAGAGAGAGAGAGAGAGAGAGAATGGCAAGACGATCATCTAACGAAAACCAAAACAATGAGTTGGATGCAAAAAAAACGGTTTAATAGCAATATTTTCAGTTTATATGAAGGACAATCTATTCACCGCAGAAACCATTCCCAGGGGCAGACTTCGCTCGTGACGCAGACGACGAGGTAGCCATCACTCTGTGATTTGGGAGTAGTAGGTGTTCGAGACGCCCAGCAAATTAGGTACCTATTTTCTCCCATGTCACATTACAAACACATGAATTAATAAATAAACAGACTAATAGTCCATGAATAAAGAAATAAATAGATAACGCGCACAACAAATCAATTCATGAACAAAAGAACAAGTGAACAAAAATGACACACACACACACACACACACACACACACACACACACACACCATCATAAGACGTATACATAGTAATAAGGAAGTGGGTATAAGTGAAGCGTGACAGTTATGAATCATACACTGCTGGCCGCAAAACAGCAAATACTTTGTGTCAACATGCATTTCTTTTCTCTATTTTCTTTACCTTCATAGCGTCATTTTTCCAGAGAATGCCTTACGTTTCCTCAAAATCACCTCAACATTTCCCCTCCGGCTCTTGATCATACGCGGAAAAATCACACTAGGTATATTATATTTCCTTCGCTTTGTCATAACACGTCACTCTCCCTTCAGTATGACCACCACGCTTCCTGTTCCTCCTTCCGATACTTCAGTCACCACTCCTTGACGTCAGCACTCCTAACATCTGCTCCACCAAAACTCTCACACTCCATCCACAGTGGTGACAAGCAGCCTCGCCCATTATCCCTTCACTGTCCACCGCCGTGTCTTTCCCGTCGCTAAAACGAAGCCTTCGCGGAATCGGTGTAATTATGTCTTTATTATTTTCCTTTTCGTCCCTTACCGGCCTCACCTTCTATATAGCCTTTCGCAATCCCGCGTCCAAATAGACTCTGCCGGGCTGCGTCAACATCGCCGACTATCAACAGAGCGGAGGCCCTAACCCAGAAACAAGGTAGAGCTCGCGGACTGCTCCTGGCGTTTGTGGGGGTCGAACTACGCCTTGTCTTCCACTTGTGTGTGTGTGTGTGTGTGTGCCAAAAGAGATCTTTCAAACACTTCTTATTTTTTTTCTTTCTTTCTTTCTTTCTTTCTTTCTTTCTTTCGAGAGAGAGAGAGAGAGAGAGAGAGAGAGAGAGAGAGAGAGAGAGAGAGAGAGAGAGAGAGAGAGAGAGAGACAGAGAGAGAGAGGCGAGGATAGGGAGTAAATAGATCCATGGTGAGGTCTGGCGGTGGTGTGTTGACCTCTTTCACTTTATTTAGTGGCCAAAGTTCAGCACTTTTGGTGGAAGAATAGCCAATGATGCTCTATTCTTCAGTGAGCAACAATACCGCCACCAACAACAATACCACAGCCAGTAACAACAACAACAACAACAACAGTACCACCACCACTACTACTATTACTATTACAACAACAACAACAACAACAACAACAGTACCACCACCACTACTACTATTACTATTACAACAACAACAACAACAACATCAATTACTACTACTACTACTACTACTACTACTACTACTAATAATAATAATAATAATAATAACAATAATAATAATAATAACAACAACAACAATACCGCAGCCAGTAACAACAACAACAGCACCATCACCACCACCACTACTGCTACAACTATTACAATAACAACGACAAAAACAACAACAACAACAACAACAACAACTACTACTACTACTACTACTACTACTACTACTGCTATTACTTATAATAATAATAATAATAATAATAATAATAATAATAATAATAATAATAATAATAATGATAATAATAATAAAAATAATAATAATAATTACAACAACAACACCAACAACAACAACAACAACAACCATTTACCCTGTCTCCGTCCTCGTCTTGTTACCATTATCAACGTCCTCTCGACTATCACCAATATTCTCGTTCCACACACACACACACACACACACATACACGTCACTTGGAGACACACAGTAAAAACACGTCTAGTTTAAATAATGAATCAAGAGAGAGAGAGAGAGAGAGAGAGAGAGAGAGAGAGAGAGAGAGAGAGAGAGAGAGAGAGAGAGAGAGAGAGAGAGAGAGTCTCCAAGATCTTATTTTCTTCTTCCTTCTGTTGCTCATCCACCTCTTTCTTTTCCTCCTCCTGCTCCTTTTCTTATTCTTTCTCCTTCTCCTTCTTTCTGTACGGCGACACCACAAACTTAAGATGCCGCCGCCGCCGCCGCCGCCGCCGTCTCGAGGAAGTGAAGAGAGAGATAAAATTCAACAAAAGACAACCCTATTTGTCAGGCAAGACGGTATCGCGCGGTGGATCCTCCTTCCCTTACACCCGTCTCTTTCCCCTTCCCACAAAACCATCCCGCTGCTGCCCGCTGGACCTCCGCTGGCCGCCACACAACCACAGGCCACACGTAACACAATCAACCAAAATAACGCCTTCTCTGACCCCTGCCACCGCCACTTGTAGGGGAAATAGACTTAGCAAGGATGGGAATGTGCAGAAGAGGCCGAGCGTAAGTCGAGGACAGATAGACAGACATGTACAGGCAGACGGACAAGTAGAGAAGCAGACAAGCACTTCTCAGAAACCACGGATGGTCTGCCAGCCCTGCATTTCTGCGTGATGTGATTTAGCATGTACTATGTAGCTCACTTGAGGCATAAAGTGCATGCGGGGGAAAAATGGGGAGGAAGGAAAACAATGAAAACACGAGTCATGGTTGTGAGTTTTAAGAAGTGAGCATTATACTGTATGTGTATGTGTGTGTGTGTGTGTGTGTGTGTGTGTGTGTGTGTGTGTGTGTGTGTGTGTGTGTGTGTGTGTGTGATAATAATAATAATAATAATAATAATAATAATAATAATAATAATAATAATAATAATAATAATAATAATAATAATAATAATATTATTATTATTATTATTATTATTATTATTATTATTATTATTATTATTATTATTATTATTATTAATCAATTAATTAATTAATTATTTATTTTATTTATCTATTTTTATACTGTGTGTGTGTGTGTGTGTGTGTGTGTGTGTGTGTACACACACACACACACACACACACACACACACACACACACACACACACACACACACACACTATTATTATTACTACTATTAAACTGATGATGATGATAATAATAATAATAATAATAATAATATTCATCATCATCATCATCATCATAAATAAAAACGCGTCTACACAGCAAGTGCCGAGCGTTGCCCGAGCAAAGAAAGCTGCGATGGGCAATAAATCAAAGCATGACATAAAAAGAGGGACCCTGTGAGTCTATCCTGGGAGTTAGCGGGATGGACGAAATGTACTGCTGTGGCGTAATAGACGGAAGTTTTGGTGCTGGTATAGAAGGTCGGGAATGGATAACTGACCACGCCGTATCCTTGCCCGGAAGCTGAAAGGCTGTGGATATCTAATGAGGATAGAGATGACATGATCTAATCAATGGTAGTGTTTGACACGGTGATTAAAACCTGACTGCCTGGAATGCACTGAGCTCTGCAGGAAAACTGATAATCAAGGAGTATTAGTCATGCCATAGTTTCATTCATATAAGCTCGTATATTACAGAAATTATCAACATTTGGTCACAAATTTTCTCAGCCACAAGCTGTCAGAGGGAAGCTGTCTGGCGGAAAAGAAGTGCACACTTTTGATACTTGCATACCATTTTCCACTAAGGCAAGACACAAATCACGCTAGAAAAATAAAATAAAATAAAATAAAATAACACATCTGTGTGTTTCCCTGGTGCCGCTGTCACCCGGAGAATCTTGGCCTACTGGGTTCAGCGGACATTCGGCAGCCTGTGCGTCGTGCGGTGAGTCTGCTGACTGGGCAGCGTATTCGACTCTGTCCTCGCAGCAATGAGCGACACGGCAGCACGACGCCACCACGGTGATGACAGTTCGACACATGTCCTACTAGGGGTGAGAGGCGCGGTGGTAGAGAGGTGTGTTTCATTCAGGACAGCCACGTGTAGGCTTGATGGCTTCTTGCAGCTTCCCTTATTTTCTTATGTTCTTATGGCGTCATGTCCGCTTTATCGGTATTACGTTCAGTTTGGAAGCCGACGCATTTTTTCCTTTCAGACTATCGTATATAATTTTCCTGATCCGCGGACTAATACCACGCAAGCACATTTCTTCACTTGCAAGTGTTTCCCAATATTAGTGTCGGTATTTATGTACGTCTCTCAGTGGGGTCGGCATCGCGGAGGTCAGTGCCGCCGCCTCAGCACTCGCCCTCCTCGTTCACTTATAGAATGTGCGATTCCAGACGACGAACGCAGCCACCTGAATTGGCAATACGCGCCTTGAAAATTTATTTTTTGCTTTATGCAGGTCATGCCAACGTGAGAGGGATGGGTTATGCGTCTTCTCCTTATTCTCGTCTTGCAATCTCATGTCACCCATCATAATATACTGAAGCACCTTTTAGTCTTATCCTAACAATGACCATTTTACACTTTCCCACTCATTGTACATTTTATCTTATCCTTGTCATCTGTCAAGCGTTTATTCCAATCTTTGCGTTCACTTCTCCCTGCGCTGGTTTCAATAAATCCCTCATAGTTCTCCTGCATTTCTTCTGCTTCCTTATCATGGATTTCAATCGTATTTCTTTCTTCGTTACATGCAACATTATTCTTCATCTCTTCCTCCTCATTTCTGTCCTCTATCTTAATACAGTACAGTGATGGAACACGCTCAAGGAACAGCTCTTCGTCACTTAGGCATAAAATAAACGCACTGGTTTCTGCGTGTCTGGTCACTGGCTTGCTCAAGAAGTCCACCCAGCACAGGAAGATGACGCAGTTCTTTCCTTGTTTCTATTTCACAGTCACCTTCACCAGATCTTCAATGTCATCCCACTTCACTCATTTCATTAGGTTCATCTACATCTCTTTCTTCATCGGTAGTTTATTACTTTTTTTTTTTTTCAAGTCCCTTTTTTTCATCTTCACAACGTGCACACACCACATCCCCAAAGATTCTATCCATAATGTTACCTTTATTATAAACACCAATGTTCATCCTGCTACAGCCCTCAGCCTATTGTGTGAGTTATTTAGCTCGCTGCACGAACACCTTCCCCCCTGCCCAGGTATAAAATAAATGTTTTGACTTCCGGGTCCTCGGTCACAACCTTCCATCAGGAGTCCATCAATCACAGAAAGATGACGTACTTCTCTCCTTTCAATCTCACGCATACCTACCCGGGTCTGCATGTTACTCCAGGTGGCCTTCAGTAGATCTACGACTAAATGTGACACTCGTGAGGTGCAACTCGGAGTGTTACGGTCACTCTTTTCGCAAGGTAGAGGACAGTGCAGATATGTAGCGTACACATGCAGAATAACACAGGCCTCGCTTATCGATGCAAATATCAACTTTGCGAGGCGATGGCTGGCCTTCCTTGGTGCTGGTGCACTCTCCAGTCAACAT
>NC_087157.1:7697500-7707500 GCF_035594125.1 Scylla paramamosain | reverse complement strand
GGTCCATAAGTGTAATAAAGTATGTTGTCCAATGTTAGGACTTGATTACTGTTACTGATGACGGTGATGACGGTGGTGACAATGGTGACCACTCCCACGCCTCGTTGGGGATGACAACGTAAATTTTGTTTGTGTTATTCCTGTACAGCATCACTTGATTGAGAATAAACGACAACATTACAGTAAAATCCTATCACATTACATTATTTCTCCCATTCTCTCTCTCTCTCTCTCTCTCTCTCTCTCTCTCTCTCTCTCTCTCTCTCTCTCTCTCTCTCTCTCTCTCTCTCTCTCTCGTTCCATAAAAGGAAATCTTGTATGATAACGTTACAGTGCGTGGGCGTGCGTGTGTGTGTGTGTGTGTGTGTGTGTGTGTGTGTGTGTGTGTGTGTGTGTGTGTGTGTGTGTGTGTGTGTGTGTGTGTGTGTGTGTACAAGCTATGCACATAATAAAATTACACACGTTCGTTAGCTGTAAGGGTAGTTTGAAGTGCATTACATACGGCAAAGCAAAATTCTGTTCCAGGATATGATTCGATATAAATACACATATTTTACATTTATGCTTCACGATTTTATTTAATTTTTCGCAACTTTCATAGTGCAAACTTAGTAAGCACCAGTAGAGGACGCTATATTTAACTGCAGGCACATGGAAGCTGATGCAAAATAAATAAAGGAAAAAGAAAACTAAGAGAGTGCAAACGGGGAGGTGATTCAGTAAGGAAACGGGAAATCTTGAGCAACTCTGAGTCCACGCAATGGTCGCTCCCAGGAGTCCACCTGCGTCTCAGGATCCACAACTACGCCGCAAGTGAATTCCTCCGAAGGCAAAGATCAGCCTGAGGTCAGGGAAGCGGGGCGGGAGGGCTGCAGGGAAGCCCCATGAGAAGGGACGAGATGCCCGCAGAAGGCCTACTCCACGCGGTGACTGTTCCTGGTCACTTCCAGGAACACCACTGAGGGTAATGACCTTGCTGGCGGCCTGCGTGGCGGCGGGTGTCACAGTGTCGCCACCTCCCGAAGCGGCCATCGAAATGAGCTCTGGCGCCGCTGTTTTCTTTGCTCGTTCTTACTTCTTTCCTTTCTGCATCGCGGCCGTTTCCTGCACGTACGTATGAATGCTCAGCGCGGGCGAGTGTTACGTCCGCACTTGTACTGGTATTCGCACAAAGCTAAAACCGGCAACCTTCACAAATGAATCAGTATCGAACAGAAAATGAGATAATGCAGCGCCAAAGGAGGGACGCGACGCACGAGGTTCAGAAGTTCGATCCAGAGCCTCATCCTGACGGCGGGAGGAACCGCTGGGTCCCTCTGGAGGCTGTGTGCCCCTTGAGGGGACCTGATGTGTGTCTCTTTACACACACACAAACACACACACACACACACACACCAACACAAACACAAACACACACAAACACACACACACACACACACACACACGTAACAACAGGTGTACAAATCTATAATTATATACGACCATAATTATGTGTTATTTACATGTATTAACAACATATTACCTAGCTCGTGTATCCCAGAGTAGCTAAATATAAAATTACAAGCATATAGACGCAACACACAAAGGTAAACACACAGGTAATGATCATATTAAGCTAACCTTGGAGTCTCAATAAACCCCATCCTTACCAGCAAGCTTGCAGTGGTACAATCTGCACACACACACACACTCACAAAAAAAAAAAAAAAGAAGAAGAAGAAGAGGTGGTGCTAATGGCTAAACACGTCATTTCACAAGCAGGAAGCGAGATGCGGGAAGTGACAGGCAGGAATGTAACTCACCCCGCACCCCTGACCCGAGCCCCACTCAACCTCGAGAATAGCCAAGTAGCGCGCCACAACCTTCCGTCCGCCGCCCAGTTTACGTAATTATGCCTCAACACTTCCTCCCGCTTTCTTCGCCACAGCCGCGGGGAGGAAGCAGGCGTGCAATGCGGAGTAAAGATAAAAATAGTGGTGGCAGTCAATAAGGAAGCAGAAGGACGGTGAGATATGAGTGCCAGCAAGCAAACAGGGAGGTTGTTAGGGTAGTGAATTCAACGGGTTCGGATGCTATACAGGACTTACTTTCGGCTATTTCTTTGCGTTAAGGGAGCATGACGCGCTATAAATATACAAATGATCAAATGGGTTGCATAAAAAAAAAAGAAAAAAAGGAAGAAAGAAAGGAGAGGGGGATATTTAATGGTCAAGAAACAAAGGAGGAAAAAAGAAATGACTTGAAGCATCTAAGTGACTCCAGGCCTTAAAGATACGACCACAGCACCCACACACCACCACCACCACTACCATCCTCACTGGCAAGAATACCTGTAAAACCCTTTCTCTTCTTTTTACAAGCCTACTCTTCTTTCCTCCTCCCCAACTTCTTTCTCCCCGCTTTTCATTCCTCCCTCCACCACGACTCATCCTTGCAGCCTCCACCCCCTCCCCCCTCTCTTCCTCGATATGACCTCACCATCAAACCTTACCCCACTTAACCTCCCAGCAGCCTCCTCCCCGCTCTGCTCCGCCATGCACGCTTCGGCCCGCCCCACCCAGCCAGGCCCTACAACGTTCAAGTTTGTTCCTAGCTCACACTCCCATCCTTTCTTCTTCTCTCCGTACTCTCTCCTCCCCTCACTTCTTCTTACCTTCTTACCACACACGGAAAAGTAAAAAATGTGAAAAAGAATAAACTACGCACTGTTGTCTGTTGTATTATGCTGAATGCTGGTGATCTTGGGAACTTCGTATTATTAGGATGAAAACGAGGAAAAGGAAAAGTAGGAGGAGGAGGAGTTGGAGGAGGAGTTGGAGGAGGAGGAGGAGGAGGAGGAGGAGAAGGAGGAGGAGGAGGAGGAGGAGGAGGAGGAGGAGGAGGAGGAGGAGGAGGAGTTACATAGAGTTAAACAGGTACACAGGCCACAAAAGATCTTGTGGTCCTCACGAGGTGACCTATCCTAGGACTACCAAGGTGATAGTAGGAGAAAAAGACAGCAAGGCAGAAGAAAAGAAGAAGAAGAAGAAGAAGAAGAAGAAGAAGAAGAAGAAGAAAAAGAAGAAAGAAGAAGAAGAGTAGCAGATCTGTCGGTCATGAAAGAGTTGTTTTTGGTAATTATTCCATTTAGTAACATACAAAGGGAAAGCAAAGAGGAAAGCTCCTCCCCATCCACCGCAGGAAAAGGAAAAATGTCATGCAGCATCGAGAAACTAAAAGAAAATTTTATAGGAAAGAAATAGTAACTATAAACTGTAACTAATGTTACTTCAATAAAGGGACATTTTATGGGGTAATCCTAAATTAATCTAATTGCAATTTTCTGCGACAACGATTAGTACATCAGTTGTGCATTTGAATTCAAATTCCCGTGCTGTATTGACTCGAAGAGCTGAAACGTTTTGCTCTCGATAGGTGAAGAGGCAGACAACCGCCCACTCTTCGTTTACACAGGGGTACACAAATTTATTTGTGTATTTCTTCATAACTTTAATTTTTATGCATTGGAATAAGTTTTGCTACTCTGCCTTTTACTCACACCAACTATTCCATGTCGACCAAATTTGTACACAGTACTTAAGATGGGATCGTAACAGAAAATTCTGAAACTTGTAATAAAACTTCTTACAACTTGACGATCCTACGTCCGATGAAGCCATCCAATATATTAACGGTCTTAACTGCCTCTGTATGACTGACTACTGCCTGGGTTTTAAATTATTTGACGTTATGATTCCGAAATTTCTTTCCTTGTTCAATGCAGAGAGTTGTTACTCCTTCGCCAAGTACTGAAAAGACAAAGGGAGGGGAAAACTGAGGTGGGTGGAAAAATAGTCGCTGAAATTTTATGATATAAAAAAAAGAAATGGGGAGAAATGAGGGTAAAGAGAGGAGGAGGAGGAGGAGGAGGAGGAGGAGGAGGAGGAGGAGGAGGAGGAGGAGGAGGAGGAGGAGGAGGAGGAGGAGTTACTATCTGATAGATGGTCAATATCATGTTGAGGCAGGTCAGGAAAAAGACAAATTTCGTTAAAGAGAGAGAGAGAGAGAGAGAGAGAGAGAGAGAGAGAGAGAGAGAGAGAGAGAGAGAGAGAGAGAGAGAGAGAGAGAGAGAGAGAGAGGAGAGGGGACCCTGAGGACACACATGAGGGTAAGAAGTGAGGGGAAGGGAGCGGGGAGAGACAAGAGGGGGAAGTACAAAGTTGCCTGCGTGGGTGGTGAGAGTTTGGGGCGGAGAGGGTGTGGGTGTTGATGTGGGTGTAGGTGCGGGTGTGGGTGTGGGTGGTGTGGGTGTTGCTAACGCTTTGACCACTCAGTCGTTCTCTCCCTCACTCACTCTCCCCTCTCACTCTCAAAAAAAAAAAAAAAGTAGCCGAGTTATTTTAAGCTAAAAACTTTGTGTTAACTAGATGAGGTAGCGAAATGTGCTTGAGAGAGAGAGAGAGAGAGAGAGAGAGAGAGAGAGAGAGAGAGAGAGAGAGAGAGAGAGAGAGAGAGAGAGAGAGAGAGAGAGAACAAACATACAAATAGAGGAAAAAACATAGCGCACACCCAACATTCCAGCACTTCAGACTTTGAGAGCATTTTCCGTCTATTTAATCGGAAAAATACACACAATGAATGCACAGTAATAATAATAATAATAATAATAATAATAATAATAATAATAATAATAATAATAATAATAATAATAATAAAAACGCCCAGTCACTTATAAGGAGGCTATACACATGTTTCCCGCAACTCTTACCAACTCGTGTGAGAGAAAAGATAGTGCAGGAGAAGGCCTCTCGTTTCTCCTTCGTCCCGGTTCCTCCAGCTACGTAAGATCGGCTGCAAAGAAAAAATACTATCTAGGAGAAAAGAAAAAAAAGAAAAAAGAAATTACGAGGATATTGAGAAAGTACTATAATTTTTTGCTGGATTAATTTTGATGGTCTAATTATTGTACATCGAGAATTTCAAAAGAACACAATTTATTCAAAACGCTTCTAAATGGTTCTAAATTGTTTCTAGTATTCATATCAGTGAGTTTTATTTGCTTCGTAAATTTTGATTCTTCATTTGGAGATTCCTCTCATTAAGACGTGGCCGTCCCTTTGTCACGAGATCACCTCTGTGGAGTCAAAGCAAGCAGTGTGAATCTGACGATCGACAACAATAACGACAATGACAACGACAGCAACAACGACCACGACGACGGTAACTTTGAGAACAATGGGGACGACGACAAAGACGACAAAGACGACAGAGGCGACGGGCGCGAAAGGAGACGATAGGCAGAAAATTACGGTAAAAAAAAAAAACGAAAATACTGATAAAAGAGAGAGGAGGAGGAGGAGAAAAATTGGTAAAGAACACGAATATGAATAAAAGAGGAAAAGGAGGAGGAGGGCGGGGAGGAGGAGAAGGCTGATGACGATGAGGAGGAGGAGGAGGAGGAGGAAACGTGACCAGTGCCAATCTTACTCTCGCCTATCACCACCACCTCTGCAGCCACTCCCCCAGGAACACTCGACTCAAGTCCTGGATGTGTGTGTGTGTGTGTGTGTGTGTGTGTGTGTGTGTGTGTGTGTGTGTGTGTGTGTGTGTGTGTGTGTGTGTGTGTGTGTGTGTGTGTGTGTGTGTGTGTGTTTGTGTGTGCGTTATTTTGTATTTTTTTTATTTGTTTTGTTATTTTTTGTTGTATGACAGATTTTGTACAGTTTTGATTCGCCGTCATGTTGAATGTCACTTTTATTTGCATTATAACTAAAGGGAGATTTTTATTTTTTTTTGGTTCTTAATATTAATTTTATGCATTTACGTTTTTTTCTGTCAATAAATTACTACTACTACTACTACTACTACTACTACTACTACTGTGTGTGTGTGTGTGTGTGTGTGTCGCTCTCTCTCTCTCGAGTTCATTCATTCACAGGTAAACAGGCGTCACGCTAAAACTCATAAACGTTTTTGTCCTCAGCCGATAAAAATATGTGAACGTACTTTCATCTGTGTGAAAATATGCAACGCTTTAAAATGCAGTAAAAAAAAAATAAAGCAAGAAATAATGAGCAAAAACGAACGATTAAGGTTAAAAAAGATTGAAAAAAAAGGAGAAAATAAAAAGAAGGCATTTATCTTTGAAATAAATATACAGATAACTTTCATTATTTATTTATTTTTTTGAATTACGAAGTCGACCTGGAGTACAAATGCAGCAAAAAGAATAAGGAAAAAAATCACTTTGAAGAAATATACTGGAAAAGATAAAAGTAGGAAAAAAATAGACAGGAAAAATTAAAACAAAAGCAATGCGTGGGAGAGAGAGAGAGAGAGAGAGAGAGAGAGAGAGAGAGAGAGAGAGAGAGAGAGAGAGAGAGAGAGAGAGAGAGAGAGAGAGAGAGAGAGAGAGTACCCTATCAATAGTTAAATTTATTGATTCCCACAAATGCACGAGACACGAGCAAGAAAATATTAAAGAAAAGGAGAGAATGACAATACGAGCGAGTTAACTTTGTGGTGAGAGTATTAATTGAATATGTGTGTGTGTGTGTGTGTGTGTGTGTGTGTGTGTGTGTGTGTGTGTGTGTGTGTGTGTGTGTGTGTGTGTGTGTGTGTGTCTCTCTCTCTCTCTCTCTCTCTCTCTCTCTCTCTCTCTCTCTCTCTCTCTCTCTCTCTCTCTCTCTCTCTCTCCGCTGTCAGGCTCTTCACATGCCATCCCTCTCCATCCTTCATATCTCCCTTGCCTCTCCTCTCTCCTCTCTCCTTCTATTCTTATCACTCACTCTCTTCTTTACTCTCAAGATTCTCCTCATTTTTACTCGCCTCAATTCTGTTTCCTTTTTCACTCTATTCGCCACCAATAAATGGCCGTCCATCTTTTTGATTCTCGATTTATTTCTCTGCCTGTCTGCCTGTCTGTCTGCTGGCCTGTATGTATATTTGTCTCTTGTCTGTTTTGTCTGTTAGTCTGTCTGTTTCTCAATTTACTACATTCTTGAGGATCATGTACAAGACTAGCTATTTCTCTCCCGTTAAAAGATTCATGCTTCTGTATTTCTGAATATCGACAAGAACGACGTTTCTCAACTTTTCACGCAATAAACTTCTCATACTCTTGCTCAGGGAGGATAGCACTTGCTCTATCATCAATGGAGACAAAAAAAAAAAAAAGGGAAACTGCAAGAAGCCATCAAGTCAACACAAGGCGGTCCCTGCATGAAACATACATAACATCATCCTCGCCCGTGACTTTATCTAATCCTCTTTTTAAAACTGCCTAATGATTGAACGCTAATAACTTCATTACTGTCTATTCTTTGCAGCCTAAGCAGGGCGCGAACTTCAGCTTGCTAAGTAAGAATTGAGAAGCAAAGACGGTACCACTTAACTAGCGAGCAGTCTCTCTCTCTCTCTCTCTCTCTCTCTCTCTCTCTCTCTCTCTCTCTCTCTCTCTCTCTCTCTCTCTCTCTCTCTCTCCTTCACTTTACATATTCTTTATTCAAGCTACTTTTGCTGCCACTGCAGTTCCTCTCCCTCTCGCGTCCCCCTCTCCTCCTCTTCCTCCTCTTGTCCTTCACACTCAAGTGTTGGGGGACATGAATGAAAATGTGAATGACCTCACGAGACGTCTGACGTAAGAAGGGAAAGAGAATGTGATGACAGTATCTTTTTTTTCTTTTTTTTCCCTTTTTCCTCTTTTTTCCCCATGTAAAAAAAATAAAGGGCACAAAAAAGGGGAGAGAAGGAAACCTGCTAAAATAAGACTCCCAGAAAAGATAGTCAAAGAAAGATTAAACAAAAATTATAAAAGAGGAAAAAGACAATTAAAAGTACATGTGACAGCCAAACAGCAGCAGGAAATTTGAATGCAAGAAATAACTAGAAGTGTGTAACTTACAATAGAGTTACCTGCTAAAACACTGGATTTTTTCCACGTCGCCTTAGATATCAGTATGAGGAGACAGAAGAGCATGGGGAGGAGGAAGAGGAAGAGGAAGAGGAACAGAAAATGTAGTTCCGTGAGGTTCCTTTAGACATCGCAGGTAATAAACACTTTGGGAGCCAAGTCGTGACCTCGTGTTCCGGCAGAGGCAGGCGAAGAAAAACAGCGACAAACACCATTACCAACATCATCCCGCCATCACCATCACCCCCATCACCGCACAACACCACGGTCACTCACTCCCACGCAGGATGAAAGGATGGTCGTTACCTGGCCACCACCACCACCACCACCACCATGCACTTCCCGCTACCTACATAGCTCTACTGACCCACTAAACCCACTTATCCACCCGCCTTTTCCCTTCTCTTACAGCACCATCAGCTGCACACTCACTCCCCTCACAACAGCACCAGTGACCCACCAAACCCATCCATTCACGCCCTCACAGCTCCATCATCCATCCACCTATCCACTTACCTCACATCATCATCAGTTATCCACTCACCCATCCACGCACTCCCTTCCTTTTCACAAAAGTAGTAGTAATCCTTTCAATTCTAAATAAATTTTCACAATCGCCTATTACATTTTAGACACATTTTTGTACTCCCCTAACGGCGCCACCAATAAGCCACCCACGCATTTATTTGCTTCTCTGCTACGACATTAGTATAAACATCTTAATTTTTGTAGTTTTTCAGTTCATACACAATATTTTGCACACATATTATTTTGCATTACGATCTCAAGCATTTCTGCAATGTAGAAAATATAAAATTAATAAAATTACTCTTATATTCTCTCTTTTTCTATAGATTCATGCAAAGTATTTTTTTTTTTTTTTACATAAAAATGTAAACACTTTTTTCTGTACCAGAGTCTCAAGTACTTACAGTATGTAGGTTAAACAAAACAAAATTACTCTTATTCTTTTTTTATATACAACTATTCAAGCAAACTATAGTTTTACTTTTTTTTTTTCTAGTGCTTTGAATGTAAAAAAGAATGACCATGTCATTAAACCGATTAGCACACTCACCCACTCACGCCGCCAGCCTGGGTAGAAACAACACTAATTCAAGTCATCCCATCTGTTAGCTTGGTCCAAAAATACACGTTAAGTTTCAATATAAGGTTATCACTCTTACACATTCTACATTACTCGATCCAAAATTGCACCGACATTACTGTAATGGACAGCAATTACATGAATCTAGTATTTCCATTCCATCACTCGATCTACATAGGTGCTGGGCGCGCGTGGGTGGTTACTGATGATGATGTGAACGTATGAAGATACATACACAAGTACTTTACAACTATTCATGGGAAATGGTAGTGTGGCGCACCTGGTTACACACACACACACACACACACCACACACACACACACACACACACACACAAATGAAGTGTAATAAAGCATACAACTCAGTTCTTCAGTTCTTGCGCGCGCACGTGTGTGTGTGTGTGTGTGTGTGTGTGTGTGTGTGTGTGTGTGTTAGTAGGACACGTTACAACCATACAAGGACTCAGGACAGCCACTGCATGCTTGACGTGACTAATGAAAACGGTCTGTGCAGGTTGTCACCTCACACATTGCAATGTTGCAGGGACAGATGCTTTCATCCTTTCACTGTTTCCTACTTCCATCCTTCCTTCTTTCTTGCCTTTCTTTTTCTATTTCTTTTCTATCTTATTTATTTATATTTTTGTATGGCGAGTTTCCATAATGAGTAAAAAAAAAAAAAAAACGGATATCTAAACAGGCATAAAAAACCAACAATTTTCCTTAGTGTGACAAGAGTGGCATTATAGAAAGCAAAGCCACGGACACCTCGCCTGGTTGACATGTGCACTACGTATACTACGGGCAAAACTGTTACGCCTGCATTCTTAACCTTCGACCACGATGACACATTAAACTCCACATGTTTTGCAGTATTTAACCTGACCAAAAACTTAACTACTAAAGAACTTGAACAATCATTCCCAGAGGTATCTTTCAAAATTACTCTCCAACCATGCACGAATATTAAACACTCCGTTCTTATATAATATAACAGAAAAA
>NC_087157.1:7665000-7692500 GCF_035594125.1 Scylla paramamosain | reverse complement strand
CAGCTTGTTAGTTTATTGAGGTCACACTGCAGTTCCTGCCATTGTGACACAGACGTTACTCTACTTGTTATTTTGGTGTCGTCTGCAAATTTACTTATTTTGCAGTTTATCCCTTCATCAATATCATTTATGTACATTATGAAGAGTACTGGTCCTAATACAGAGCCTTGAGGAACGCCGCTATTTACCTTATGCCACTCTGACTCTTTTCCATTTATCACAACACGCTGTTTTCTGTCAGAGAGCCAGTCTCTCAGACATTTCAGGGTGTTTCCGGCAATGCCGTGAGCTTTTACTTTACTGATGAGTCTCTTATGGGGAACAGTGTCGAAAACTTTTTGGAAATCAAGGTAGATAATATCAACAGCTTTTGTTTCATCATACGAGTTAAATACTTCATAAAAGAAGTCTAGTAAGTTTGTTAAGCAGGAACGCTTGGTTCTGAAACCGTGTTGCGAATCCTTTATGATTTTGTTTTCTTCTAAATATTTAACAATTTTATCTCTGATTATTGTTTCCATCAGCTTGCACACTACTGAAGTGAGACTGATCGGCCTGTAATTGGCTGGGAGATTTATTTCCTTTTTAAAAGATTGGCGTGACATTTGCTAGTTTCCATTCGTGGGGAACTTTACCCGCTAGTAAAGTTTTATTGAATAAAATTATAAGCGGTTTCACGAGCTCATTTCTCGCTTCTTTAAGAAGCCTGGGTGATATCTTGTCTGGCCCGGGTGTTTTGTTTACGTTCATGCTCTTTGTGACTGAGAGGATTTTACTTTCTGTGATGGAGAAGTCTGGCAGCGTGGTGCCGCGTGACTGAGGCGTGGGGGTGGGCAGACTGCCCTGAGCATCCTCAATCGTGAAGACTGTTGAAAAGTACTCGTTCAGGGTGTTCGCCATGTCTGTTTCGCTTATTATTTGTTTACCATTTTCTGTTATTAATGGACCAATCGTTGATGTTAAGACCTTTTTTGCTTTTACATAACTGTAAAATTCTTTTGGGGTTCGTTTTACATGAGTTCGCGATCTGAGCTTCGACAGATTTTTTGCTGCATTTGATCAGCTTTTTAGTTGTTCTACGTAATCTGTTGTGCTCTAGTTTATCATCATTATTTTGTGTTAGTATGTATTTGTGGTACGCATTTTTCTTAGCCAGAAGGCAGCATCTAATTTTATTATTCCACCATTTCGGTTTGGTGTTTTTTTACCTTCCGCCTGTTTCGTTGCGGTACACACAAAAAACGTAGTTTTATTTAACTTTTTAGCAAACACTTCCCATGCGTTGTTAATGTCTGGTGTTCCCAGCAGTTCATTCCAGTCTATGGATGCAAGCTGCATGCGAAGTCTCTCAAAGTTAGTACGCCGATAGTCTGGCACTTTTTCTTTACTTTCGCTTACTTTAACTTTGTCAAAATTTATGGTGAAAAGTAAGCTACGATGATCGCTGGAACTCAGTTTCTGGCCCAATTTTTAGGTCTTTTACTGACTCTTCACCAGTTGTTAAAACAATATCTAGGATATTGTTACCTCTCGTCGGATGCATGACGTGCTGGTGGAGGGAGCTTTCAAGGATACACCCGTAGAGATGCTGGCCTGCGTGAGCCGTCAGTGGTTCACCCCACCTCGTGACTGGAAGATTAAAGTCCCCCATAATTATGCAATTATTAACGCAGCAAATGTCCGCGATAAGGTCATAAAGTTTTTCGTCTGTAGCGGGTGACTGGACTGGAGGACGATAGACGAGACCTAATATTATTTTACGAGATTTATTTTCTAATTGGATGAAAGTGACGTCTATATTAGCAATGATTGGGGTTGGGAGTAAACGAGGATGAAGATTACTTTTTACGTAAAACATAACACCGCCTCCCGCACGGTGAGTTCTCTCGCAGGGGGAGGAGGAGGAGGAGGAGAGACGTGTGGGTGTCAGTTAAAGGATAAGAAAGTATATCAGAGAGAGAGAGAGAGAGAGAGAGAGAGAGAGAGAGAGAGAGAGAGAGAGAGAGAGAGAGAGATGAGAGAGAGAGAGAGAGAGAGAGAGAGAGAGAGAGAGAGAGAGAGAGAGAGTGTGTTTTACGTTGCGTTCTTTCTCACATTAATCTATCTTTTAGTCTCCCTTTCCTCTCAATCAATCATCGTCATCATCACCCACATTGCCATCATTACTGTTAATATCAATCTCTTTCCTAGAGCTGTCATCACCATCTGATCGTAATCATCACGAACGTCCTTATACTCCTCTTTTTCCTCATCATACTAATTCTTACTCACACTCACACCTCCTCTCATCTTCACGACATTTCGAAGCCTTACAAAAACTCCTCCTCCTCCTCTTCCATCCCGCTCTTCCACTTCCTCCTTCCCTTCAGCCACTTTTAAGGTTTTGCGATGTTAAAAAAAAGGGGGGTAAAAAAAAGTACCTATCATATTTCCTTCTACATTACAAATTTCAGGTTATAAATGCCAATACTGCCAGGAGGAGGAGGAGGAGGAGGAGGAAAAGGAGCAGGCGGCGGCACTGTGGGTGTACCGGCGTGACCTTTCAGAACACGAATGGTTCCCGTAGCATCGAGAGTCCATTGAGTCTAGTTTTTCTCCCCGCGCTGCTTTGAGTAGCCTGCCGCAGGGTGTATTGATGGCGCTGCTCCACAGGCCACTTTTACACGCCGCGGGGGTATTGCGGCTGGAGAGTACGAGTCTAATGTTGAGAAAAAGAGACGCCCATTAGCAGTGACCCTCTATCCGCTGCCTCTGCTCGCCTCCACGATGTCAAAGCACGTCTTCTTTTTCCTCTTCCTTCGCGACGACTAAGAATAAGAATAAATAGCGACGACTTTACAGATATCCTTAACTCACGCCATGGTTAACTGTCTCGCCGCTGCCTCTGTTCACCTCCATTATATCAGAACACGATGTCGTTTTGTCTCTTCCTCTGAAAGTAAAACTAACACCATTACCGTAAAAATATAAGATCATTGTGTAAATAAGGGGCGACTTCACCGATATCCTCAACTCAAGCACTTGTCTCGCCGCTGTCTCTGCTCAACTCCACGATGTCGAAACTCGCCGTCTTTTCTCTCTTTCCCCGAAACTAAACACCGTTAACGTGCGAATATAAGGTCACAGCATAAACATGGGCAGAAAGTCCTTAATTCAAACTGTAGTTCGTCGCCTCGCCGCTGTCTCTGCTCCGTTCCGCACGCTGTCAAAACCTACCACTGTCCTTTGCTTCACCCTCCTCCTCCTAAACTCAGCACCAATACCGTAAGAATATAAGGTCACTGCGTAAAACAAGGGCGACATCACCGGAATCGCTAGCTCACACGATGCTCAGTTCTCCTTATCAGCTTGATGTGGAGTGATTATCGAGCGAGTTACTGGCAAGGAGGACAGTTAGCCGAAGATACTTTACTGGGTTAGCTGCATCCTTCCCCTGACCATCATTCGAGCAGGATATGGTTTTAGAAATAAGTAAACAGATCACTTGTTGTGGGCGGCTGTGTTTCTGACAGGCATGCACCCCTCCCGCTGTGCCTGTGTGTGTGTGTGTGGTGTGTGTGTGTGTGTGTGTGTGTGTGTGTGTGTGTGTGTGTGTGTGTGTGTGTGTTTAGGAGCGTAGGTGTGTGTTTTTTGGCAGTCAGTGTTTAGCGAGAACTGTCGAATGTTAAGGGAAAAAGTCTACGGCGTCGGCTACACACGTTTAACTTACTGCTATCGGACACACACACACACACACACACACACACACACACACACACACACACATTCTCTCTCTCTTTCTCTCTCTTGACATGAATGAAAACGATAACTTTACGGACAAACGAATGAGTGGAATGTTGAGGAATATTTACAATGGATAGTTCAAAGACTTATGGCATGAATAGCTCACTCCTAATAATATCGCCACGACGACCCGCAATACTACGAATGACAGCCGCAGTGTTATACTAGCCAATCACGTTTTCTTTACGGCGCCGCAACTCAGAAATACAATTGTAGTGAAAAGAAACATTATTCTTGCAATGAGATTAATAGAGGAGGAATGAAGGTCGGTAAAAATATTCTCTCTCTCTCTCTCTCTCTCTCTCTCTCTCTCTCTCTCTCTCTCTCTCTCTCTCTCTCTCTCTCTCTCCTCTCTCTCTCTCTCTCTCTCTTATCCCATTTACATAACCTCCTCTTTCTTTTTCTCCTCCTAAAATAAAAGACACATCGAAGTAGCAAAAAATGACTAAGTACTCTTCATCACATTTTCCAAGATACCAAGTGACGCACACATCCATATTTCTCGCTCCTGACCTTTCACCTTCAGCACCTTCAGCACCTTCACACCGATTAGCAGTGACTTAGGAGACAGCCAGGTTAATTAATCCCCATCTATCAGAACATCCAAGAAAAATTAAGATCTTTTATTCACATGTACCAAGAATTAGAAGGAAGCATATAATTTTCTTCACCTTTAGCACCTTCAAGTTGATTGGAGGTGACTAGGAAGGCAGGTAAGTTAATACGTACCTTCCACCACCACCACCACCACCACCACCTACGCGATCACCTCCCTGTCAGGATAGCACGTCATTAGCACCATTAACTCCGCCTTCAACTGCACCTCGACCTACACGTCTTCTTGCTATTACGTGATGGACGGCAATGCGGCGTGATGGCTCGAGGGGGACAGGCATAACAGTAATACCCTGCGGATGTTCAGAAAATATGCAGGACCTCTCAATATAGTACTGTGTTCCTAAATGTTGCAGTGTCGTGCCTCGGCTTCTATGAACTGAGCTGCGTGGAAGTTGTTCAAGCTTTTCAGTGTTTTTATTCATGATTCTGTAATAGTTTTAGGTTATTAACGATTCTATACCGTTAGCAGAAAAAATAACTATGAAAACTCGAATAATTATGTCAGTGGAATTTGAAAATAATATGAAGGAAGGAAGGAAGGAAGGAAGGAAGGACAACAACAGTGGTCTTCCATTAGCTTGTAATCCTTATCTTCTTATGTGCACCTTACTTTTGAATTCATTATTTTCTCTCTTTTCACGAGCATAATTTTTTTTCTTCATGGAAGTCCATGCTTAGGTTAACAAAAAGGCTACGAAGAATTAAAACACACACACACACACACACACACACACACAGAAGGAACCAGTCTCCAAACAGTGTAGTCAACAGGGGTTATCCAGAACATAATATCAAAGTCAGTTGTATAGAATTCTTAAAAGTTGATGTTTGTATTTTCTCTCGTTACACTCTCCCTCCTGAATCAATCCAGCACAGGATAAAGAGATGAGGCACATTAATGAAATAATAACCACGTAGAAGAGCTTTCACACATACGGATGCGATTGAATAAAGTCAAACTTACTCTTCCAAATACGAGGAAGAAATAAACAGTACATCTCTTTAAATAACAATAACGACAAAAATAAAGGTGCGCACAACGGCGAGACGCAAAAGTTACGACTCAGAACGCACCAGAAGTCTCTCCCCCCCCCCTCTCTCTCTCTCTCTCTCTCTCTCTCTCTCTCTCTCTCTCTCTCTCTCCCCCTCAAGTACTATTCTTGGTGCTATATTGCGTACTCTCTCTACTCTCTCCTTCCTGCAGTTTATTACCTCTCCCAATGACCTCTTCCATACAGCACTTTATTGGGTATCCAACTTATTTCGCCCTTCCTTCTGTACCCTCCCTTCTCCACCTCTTACTCCTGTGTTTCTTATAATCTCCTTTGCCTTAATGGCCGCCCACTCTCCCTCTCCTCGCTCTCTTTCTCCTTCCTTCCCTTTCCCGGGGGTCTTATGATAAAGCAGTGTCAAATTGTAGTGGCGTTGGTGAGTACGCCAGAGGAACATCACCCGGTGTGGGGAACGAAGCGATTTTACATGTGAATAACATCTTATTATCCAAATTTACTCAACGCGCTTGGAAAAAGAGGGGAAGGGAGAGGAGGAGGAGGAGGAGGAGGAGGAGGAGGAGGAGGAGGAGGAGGAGGAGGAGGAGGAGGAGGAGGAGGAGAAGGAGGAGGAGGAGGAGGAAAAAGTAAGAAAGGGAAGTGTTATACGCAGGAATCTTTAAGTCCAGTTCCGTAACGCTGCGTCCTGATGTACAGCTCCCAGAGTACAGACTGGCTGGGGCTGGGTGCCCTTACGTCAGCCAGAGTTAGTACATTCCCTCACGGAGCAGCAAACTCGCCAGGAGCCGCGGGAAGAGCCAGGCGGGGGGAGCGGAGGACGGGCGGGCGATGAGCAGGTAGAGGAGGTTTGTGGAGAGAGTTAATGGGAGAGGCAAATGTAAAGGTACGGAGGTTCTTGATCACCATACTCGGCACAAAACAAACATCGGGGTAATTGATAGAGCGTAAGTGAAACTGAGGCAGAGTCAGGTGGAAGATACGACCACGGAGCAGGCAGGCAGGCAAGGGGTGTTGTGTGTGTGTGTGTGTGTGTGTGTGTGTGTGTGTGTGTGTGTGTGTGTGTGTGTGTGTGTGTGTGTGTGTGTGTGTGTGTGTGTGTGTGTGTGTGTATGCAAGGTCTTGTTCGTTGTTACGCCATCACCTCTTATCATCATCTCTTCCTACTCCTCCTCTTCTTCCTTGTCCCTCGTTGTTCTCCTTCCCTTCACCTTCATTCCAAGTAATTAAAGACTAATTTCGAGGTAAGCATGCAGTGACATAAAAGTCTGGTTAATCAGTGTAATCCTACGTTATCCTCCTATCTTCGTGTTCCCCCTACTACTACTACTACTACTACTACTACTACTACTACTGTTCCTTCCTCTATTTTCTTTCTTCCTTCTCCTTTTTTAATCTTGTTCTTATCTTTAACACTCTCTCTCTCTCTCTCTCTCTCTCTCTCTCTCTCTCTCTCTCTCTCTCTCTCTCTCTCTCTCTCTCTCTCTCTCGCGGGCGCGCGCGCCCCGCTTACGCCCAAAAAAGCAGACCAGAAGCTATTTAGGGCGTAACACTATCATTTGCCTCGTGCAGTAACTCGCCGTGGGGCCGCTGCTCTCACGCCGTTATTCACCTTACGGTCGGCCGCGACCTCCACCTGATCCATGAGTCCCGCAGGTAATGACGGCAGAGCGTGGGCGGTGGGCGGGCAGGGCTGTCTTCGTTGTTTCGATATAAGCCATCACGCTGAGGTATTGAGAGGAGGAGGAGGAGGAGGAGGAGAGGGAAGGAGGAGGAGGAGTTTACGGTCTCGCTTCCCCACCACTCCTCGACTCTGGAAACTTATTATTGTGTTTGTGATTATAAGACTACCGAGTATTTTAATGGCGGGCGGGGTGACTCTCCTGCGCCATATCACCGCCTACACCACCATCCCCGACACCACCACCACCATGCAACTAAAGAAATAATAAATAAAAAAAAAAAGACGAAAAAGGCAAAAGATAAATCACACCAACTGAAAGGGAGGGAAAAAAAACACACACAAAGGAATTCAATTAATAATAATAAGAATCTGGCCACAAATAAACACAGGAAAACAAAGGAGGCGTATAGAAAAAAAGAAGAAAAAAGATAAAAAAAAAAAAATAGGAGCTTCGGAGTAAGGAACAGAGACAGGAACGACATGGGACACAGTTTCAGCCTGGGAAAATATACCATGAGGGACAAAATTAGTAGAGCATTACCTTTTATTAGCGTAGTTATTTGTATGAGCATTAGTCTTTGGTATTGCTTTACTCTCATAAGAAGGAATGTTGGAGCGAAGGACAGGGAGAGTGGCAGACACGTGGGAGGGCAATAAAGGTTTCGTACTGGGAACAATTCACTGCAATTCAAGATAAGTGATGCATAAATTGTGCTCTGAATCAACAATATCATGTCAACTTCGAGGAAAAAAAAAGGAGTTAATTTGATAACAACATTTCGTTTTGACGAAGGAGGAAGAAGAGGAGAAGAACAAGAAGGAGAAAAAGGAGGAGGAGGAGGAATCACGAAGTTCGAGGACGATAAAATGAAGACACAACACACACACACACACACACACACACACACACACACACACACACACACACACACACACACCGGTTAAATGCAGAATACCCACAATACACACAAATACAAATCACTGTAACTGAATAAAACTGCATTTCGAATCTGTACAATGAATGAGGAAAAGGGTGATGATGATGATGATGATGATGATGATGATGATGATGATGATGATGAAGAGTAGGAAGAGGAGGAGGAGGAGGAGGAGGAGTAATATTCAACAATAAACATCGTACAGGAAAAATCTCTAATACCAAATCCACCTCCCTCTCCACCTCCTCCTCCTTCTCTTCCACCAACAAGGAATATTATTAGTACTACATATGCTGTGTTATCAAGCGCGTAGGAGGGCAATGAGACAGGGTAATACACAGGGAAGGGGAGGCAGGCCGTTAAAATACACTGTTACTACATCAATACGCAGGAAGGAGGAGGAGGGAGGAGGAGGAGGAGGAGGAGGAGGAGGAGGAGGAGGAGAACAAGAACAACAAGAACAAGAACAAGAATAACAAGAAGAAAAGAAGAAAGAGGAGGAGGACGAGAACAAGAACAAGAACAAGAACAAGAACAGGAACAAGAGCAAGAAGAAAAGAAAAGAAGAAGAAGAAGAAGAAGAAGAAGAAGAAGAAGAAGAAGAACACCGGAACCTCTCCATAAGATGCGTCCAGACTACCTTTGCTCCTCCTCCTCCTCCTCCTCCTCCTCCTCCTCCTCCTCCTCCTCAGCAACTCAGTGAGAGACACCACGCTAGAGGAGGCAATACAGTAAAATCCCTCTTATCCGGCATCAACGGGACCGCCGACATGCCGGATACTTGAATATTGCCGGATACTTGAAGAGAAGTGAAATTATGTCCACAATCACCACCCTACACTCACGCATCTTACCATAACAAAGATCAGCTGATCTTAATCAGCAGCTGATCTGATCAGCTGCTTAAGTGTAAGCACAACACGCTTCCTCTTTTCTACAAACTTTAGGCATGATGAAGGCGTCAGGCGATAAACAGTGCACACGCGGGACTGAGTCACTGAGTAAACACAGTGCAGTGGGCTGCGGATGGCGCGAAGCAGTGCGCTCTGATGGCGAGGGGACAAAGTATGCCTCGCGCGGGAATTTTAATCGATTTTATGAGTACACATTGATTTTTTATTGATTTTAAGGCTCGGGGAAAAATGTGCCGGATACTTGAAGCTGCCGGATACTCGAATGCCGGATAAGAGGGATTTTACTGTATTCTCTCATTCCCTTCCTTCTCTCCATCTTTCATTTCACTCATTCATTTTTCCTCTTCTCTCTCCCCTTCCCACAAATAAGTGAAACAACAAGGTCAGTGCTTGTTGTTGTTCGTAATCCATTGTGTACTGTTGCTTTTCTTCCGGATATACGGCGTATGTCTGTTGCTTCAGACTGTGTGAGATTTTATTACAGGGTTTACGTGAGATGATACGGGGCTGGAGTTGATGGCTGCTTTCTTTTTTTTTTTTTTTTAATAATGTACGTAATCTTTTTTTTTATTTGTAATGATTTGTAATATTTTCTTCTTCCTCTTTTTCTTCCTCTTCCCCATCTCCTCCTTATCATCTTTCTCCTTATTCTTCCTCTTGTTGTTTTCTTCCTCTTCTTCCTTCTCTTCTTTCTGTCATCCACCTCCTCCCTTACATCACTACCTGCGTCAGTCCTAGCTACGTTTCTCAGCCTCATCCTTACGCGGCCCGGACCTTTCTCAATCAGCCCATCCACAGCCCCGCCCCGACCCGCCCACCTCCTGCCCTGCTCCATCACCGATATTTCCTATTCCCCCATTCCCCGCGTCTCTCTCAGGACGCCAGCAGGATAGTCTTCCCTCAGTACAACCTGGAGATTTCAACGAGACGCGTTCGCGGGACTCACAATACTTCACGCTTAACGTTTCGCCTCACACCTGTCATTCATTAAGCCATGAAGATCAAGGTTAACAAGTCACGTTGTCCTGGTACAAGTGTTTGTTTTTTGTTTTCTCCCTTAACTCTTCTATGAAGTTAGGCGTTCTGAGTCGTCTGCGCAAGTTTTTCTCATCAACCCAGCTGCTAACTCTGTACAGGGGCCTTATCCGTCCATGTATGGAGTATGCTTCATATGTATCGGGTGGGGGTGTGTTCCGCTCATACCGCTCATGGACAGGGTGGAATCAAAAGTTTTTCGTCTCATCAACTCTCCTCTAACTGACTGTCTTCGGCCTCTTTCTTATCGTCGGAATGTTGCATCTATTGCTAGCTTCTACCGTTATTTTCATGCTAATTGTTCTTCTGATCTTGCCAACTGCATGTCTCCCCTCCTCCTGCAGCTTCGCTGCACAAGACTTTCTTCTTTCTCTTACCCCTATTCTCTCCACCAATCTAATGGAAGAGTTAACCAGTATTCTCAATCATTCATCCCTTTCTCTGGTAAACTCTGGAACTCCCTCCTGCTTCTTTATGTCCTCCTTCCTATGACTTGAATTCTTTCAAGGGGGAGGTTTCAAGACGCTTATCCTTTACTTTTTGACGTCTGCTTTCGACTCTGTTCAGGGACAGGTACCTCAGTGACCCTTTTTTTATTATAATTTTTGTTGCCCTTGGCCGGTGCCCCTCCTACATAAAAAAAAAAAAAAATGTCTTCACGCAGTATTCCAGTCATACATCTTTTCCATTTACCTGGCAATAAATGTTTTTTTTTTTTTTTTATGTACGAGCGTTCTGGCCAAAGCTACAAAAAGATAGGAAGAAAGGCCCAATGAGATGTTAGTCGCCAAAGAACCAAGCTAGAAAGATTATCCAAACTTGGAGAGGTGTTGTAAAAGTATAAAAACGTACAAAAGACCCTGAAAAGACTCAGTACTACTATATGTAACACTGGGCATCGCATTTCCGACGCATACAAGTACCATGACTGTACAGTATGTGTTGTAAAATTAATGATTTATTCAGAGCTAATCTATTACTACTATATATTAAACTAAAGCAAAGAAAATTTAACATACCCAGTGGAATCATATTCATCAACTTCTTTATAAATTTATTTTCGTATTAAAGAATTGCTGTATTTATTTCTCCGCTGTTTTTTATGCAACATTTTTCTTTCTGTTCTTTCCGTCACCCTTTCCTCCAACATTCATTCATTCAGTGGCAATAAGAATCTGTCACTTAGTCTCTCCAATCTCGCGTCCTCGATGACCTCACCAGTCAGACAGCCAGGGAGGTGAGTAACTGCGTCCGGTGACGGCATGGAGCGAAGGAGAGAAGGGAGAGAGGCAGGAAGGAGCGAGGGAGGGAAGTTTTGATGCCCTTAGATCGACGGTTATGAAAGAGAGAGAGAGAGAGAGAGAGAGAGAGAGAGAGAGAGAGAGAGAGAGAGAGAGAGAGAGAGAGAGAGAGAGAGAGAGAAGAGAGAGAGAGAGAGAGAGAGAGAGAGAGAGAGAGAAGGGTGATGGTGATGATGATGATGATGATGATGATGATGATGATGATGATGATGAGAAAAGAATTGTTAGTAGAAAAGTTTTGAAATGTAGGAGGAAAAACAGCACAATAAAGGAGGGTAAGCGGAATGAAATGGAACGATAAGGGCGAGAAAGAGAGAGGGAATGCATAATAAAATGTGAAAAATAAGAGAAACAATGTATGAAAGAGAGAAAAAAACAAAACTTAACTTGAGGAATAAACACAACTTAGAAAGAATGACGGAAATGAAGTTAGCGGATGAGAGAGAGAGAGAGAGAGAGAGAGAGAGAGGAGAGAGAGAGAGAGAGAGAGAGAGAGAGAGAGAGAGAGAGAGAGAGGAGAGAGAGATAGAGAGAGAGAGAGACTGTGTGTGTGTGTGTGTAGTACCTCCATAACACACAAACTACCATTTATGATGCAAAGAAGGAAAATAATACTAAGAAGAAGAAACAACAACAACAACAACAACAACAACAACAACAAACAACAGCAACAGACAACAACAACAACAACAACAACAACAACAACAAACAACAACAACAACAACCTGGCATTAATATAGGAAGAAAGACGTGTAGAAAGCAAGGAAAAAAAAAAAACTCCACAACACACATAAACACACTCATTAGCAAAGATTTCACGTAAAAAATAAATAAATAAATAAATAAAACAAACAAACATAATATTTACCATCTATAATACCCACCTCCTACTACAAAAAAGAAAAAAAAAAAAAAAAGAAATACAACCTTACAAGCAATAAAGCAAGGGTAGACCTAAGGGGAGACAAAGCTTCGAAATAAAGACAGGAACAAAAAAGTCAAGGCTCAGAGACACAGTACCAGACCTTCCACCAGCCGACAAATTCTGCAACGTGGCACAGAAGAGACGAGGACATGAAAGAAAAGAGCGAGAAAAAAAAGAGATAATGAAACACGGAGGGGACGAGGGCGTAAGAGAGAGAGAGAGAGAGAGAGAGAGAGAGAGAGAGAGAGAGGAGAGAGAGAGAGAGAGAGAGAGAGAGAGAGAGAGAGAGAGAGAGAAAGCGGGGGGTGGACAGGGACGAAGTATACGGAGGAGGAGGGAAGAGATACGTGATGAGGAGGGAAAGGAGGAGAAAGTAAAGGAGAGGCAAAGGAGAGGAAGAGGAACTGAGAGAGAGAGAGAGAGAGAGAGAGAGAGAGAGAGAGAGAGAGAGAGAGAGAGAGAGAGAGAGAGAGAGAGAGAGAGAGAGAGAGAGAGAGAGAGAGAGAGAGAGAGGAGAGTGGGGAGAGAGGGGAGAGGAGCGTTTACGAGAGGAGGAATGGGAGATGCACGGGCGTGGTAAGAAGGGAGTGCGTGATGGCAGGGCAGAGAGGAGGAGGAGGAGGAGGAGGAGGAGGAGGAGGAGGAGAGCTATAAGATGAAAGAAGAAGGGCGGAATCGAGGGCGTGGGTGAAACGAGGAGGAGGAGATGAATGAAAGAGGAGGGAGGGGGAGATTCACCCAAGAAAGAAGAAGAAGAAGAAGAAGAAGAAGAAGAAAGAAGAAGAAGAAGAAGAAGAAGAAGAAGAAGAAGAAGTACATGACAAACCTTCTTGTCATTAACTTGGGGACTATAAAATACAGAGAGAGAGAGAGAGAGAGAGAGAGAGAGAGAGAGAGAGAGAGGAGAGAGAGAGAGAGAGAGAGAGAGAGAGAGAGAGAGAGAGGGTGACAAGAGTCTGAGTCTTGTGCAAGGTCAGAAGGTGGACCGTGCCATGACACATCTCATTCATCACTGCCGTCGTCTCCCTGCAACTCTCACTATTCCTCTCCCTCTTCCTGTACTCCTTTACCCTCCCTTTACCTCCTCTCTTCTTATTCCATACCAGTCTCCTCAATTTTTACATCTTCTTTCTCTTTCTGTATCTCTCTCTTTCTCTTTTCCTCTTCCCTCTCTTCCTTTTCCTTAACCTGTCACTTCTATTCTCTGTTTACTTCTCCCAAGTCTCATTCGTTTTCTTCTTCCTCTTCCTTCCCTCTCTCTTCTTATTCCTCCTTTCGTATTCCTCTCTCAACCTTACTCTTCTTGCACTCCTTAATCTTTTCTTTGTCTTCTTTTTTTTCTTTTTTTTTTTTTAGTTTACTTCGTATCTCTCTCTCTCTCTCTCTCTCTCTCTCTCTCTCTCTCTCTCTCTCTCTCTCTCTCTCTCTCTCTCTCTCTCTCTCTCTCTCTCCTCTTTTTTGCACTATCACAATCTTCCTTTGTTTGATCTCTCTCTCTCTCTCTCTCTCTCTCTCTCTCTCTCTCTCTCTCTCTCTCTCTCTCTCTCTCTCTCTCTCTCTCTTCCATGGCAAAAAGTTTTATCTGTAGCACTTTCTTACATTCTTTCTTCTTTACTTTTTCTTTCTTCTTCTTTTTCTTCTTCTTCTTCTTCTTATTATTATTATTATTATTATTATTACTATTATTACTATTATTATTATTATTATTATTATTATTATTATTTTCTTCGTCATCATCACAATCATTTTACTTCTTTCCCTCTTCTCCTTTCCTCTTCTTCCTTTCTCTTTCCCTCCCTCTGCCTTCCCCATTTACCCCACTTGAGTCTCTTTGCTCTTCCTTTCCTCCTCTTTCTCTCCTTCCTCTCCCACTACTCTTTCTTTTTCGTCTTTTTTTTCTCTTCTTTCCTCGTTTCTCCTCCACCCACCTTCCTCTCTTTAAAATGTTTATTCTTCCGTTCTCTCCTTTCATCTTTTACTTTTTCCTTTTTTCCCATAGTTGTCCTTGTCCTTGATATCTTCTTCTTCCTCTTCCTCTTCTTCTTCTTCTTCTTCTTCTTCTTCTTCTTCTTCTTCTTCTTCCTCCTGCTCCTCCTATTCCTAGCTTCACTTTTCATCTATTTTTCTTTACTTTATTTTTTTCTTGAGTCATTCCATTACCTTCCTTTCTCAATTAATTTCGTTTTCCACTTTCTTTTCCAATGTGAGAGAGAGAGAGAGAGAGAGAGAGAGAGAGAGAGAGAGAGAGAGAGAGAGAGAGAGAGAGAGAGAGAGAGAGAGAGAGAGAGAGAGAGAGAGAGAGAGAGAAACACGCCCCCGCTCTGGCCGTGACTTCTCTCTCCAGTATTTAAAGTTTGTTCATGACACAACT
The DNA here is from genome assembly GCF_035594125.1 of Scylla paramamosain. Taxonomy (NCBI): domain Eukaryota; kingdom Metazoa; phylum Arthropoda; class Malacostraca; order Decapoda; family Portunidae; genus Scylla; species Scylla paramamosain. The sequence goes on along the minus strand of NC_087157.1, from coordinate 7,677,924 downwards.
CTATTCCTCCTCCTCCTCCTCCTCCTCCTCCTCCTCCTCCTCCTGCTCCTGCTCCTGCTCCACCTCTTCCGTTGCCGCATCCGCCGCCTACTCCTCCTCCTTTTTCTTCTTCTTTATATTCCCTTCTCACCTTTCCATTCCTTCACTTCATTTTTTTTCCCTTCCTCCATCTCTTCTCTTCCTTTCCCTCCCCCTCCTTTCCCCTTCTCTTGCCTTGTATTTCTTTCCTTTTTCTCTTTCCACCCCTTCTTCCTTCCCTTCGTCCTTCTCTCCCTCCCCTTTCCCGAACATTTTCCTCGAGGTTTCCCTTTTTTCTTTCCTCTCTTACTTTCCTTCTCCCTTCCTTACTCATTCCCTTTCCCCCTTTCTCTTCCACTCACTTCCCTTTCCTCCCCTTCTCGCCTTTACTCAGTGGCGTGTGTCAGGCTTTATAGACTTTAATCTCTTGTAGCGGCTCACACGTGTTGCTTAATTTACTGTGGCTTGATCCTCCTCCTCCTCCTCCTCCTCCTCCTCCTCCTCCTCCTCCTCCTCCTCCTCGTCAAATCCGTCACAATTTTCCTGTCTCTCAAAACGTTGCGTAGGTGGCTAAAGTATTCTTAAATTCTTAACTTAGCGTATCCTTTTTACTTATTTTTTTTTTATTTATTGTTTGTAGTTTTCTTTGTGTATAGTTCTCATCTCCTTTGTCTATTTCTTTTTTTTTTTTTTTGCTTCTTCACACTTTCATCTTTCTCTTTTTTTTTTTGGTTTTGAATGATGTTATTTCGCCAGTTCATAGTTTTCACTTTTTTTTTTTTAATTCTATAGACTATTTTTCTTTCTTTTTTTTTTTTTTTTTTGGTGGGAGACAGGTTGTAATTTTCATTTCCTTCCTCTTTTTTTATGACATTTAATCCCCCTCTCTTTTTTTCTTTAACGTTTATTTTTGTACTGTCGCAGCCCCATTAATTTACTTTTATTTTTCCTTCCCTCACATTTCCCATTTTTCTTTCTTTATTTATTTCTTTTTTTTTTTTTATTCCGGTACAAACTTACAGCCACAATATTTCTTTCCCCTGCAAAGATATGCGAGCACACATGCAAGATTCGCTCATCCGTTTCCTTAATGAATGCGGCGATGAACCTAACACGGGTCTGCTTTGCGTTTCATTTAGCGAGAGGCGGGCAAAATTACAGCTTTTTTACTGCGAATAAAAACACACACAACGGATAACTGGATGGAGAGTTGCTGAGACTAATGAGTTATACATGCGGCCTACATAGAGCTAGGTGGCCCCGCCCTGCCCACCCCAGACCTCCACCTTTTGCCCCCGCCTCGTCTCATCCCCGTGCCTTCCTCGCCATGTCCTATCACGCTACCCCACAATTTTCCAGCTCATTCCAGTCTTCCCCGAACCTCTAAAATTCATCCATGCCCGCCTACAAGCTTCATTTAGTATCACACCTGCAACAAACAAACACACACACACACACACACACACACACATACATACACAGTCCCCTCAACGTTTACTTTCCTCCCCTTTCTACTATATCCTCTCTAAACTCCGTACCGCGCCCTTCAAATCCCCATTCAATCCTACCCTCCCCGCCCAGCCAGCCCCCCAGCCCGTCACACCTCCACGCCTAGTAAACGTTCGAAAGATTAATTCCTATTGTGATCCAATCGGTGACTGGTGTGGGGGTGTGGGAGAGAGGGGCGTGGCTTGCCTGTGACGTCATGGGGTGGGAGGTGGAGGTGGTAAGCTTGAATGGAGGTGAGAAGTGTGTGTGGGTGAAGGAGGGAGTGGGTGGCAAATTTTAACCTTCCTCCTCCTCTTCTTCCTCCTCCTCCTCCTCTTCCTCCTGGATCGTCACGCCCCCGGTTGTATTAGGAGTTTTAGTTTCGTAGCTACATCGCGTGTGTGTGTGTGTGTGTGTGTGTGTGTGTGTGTGTGTGTGTGTGTGTGTGTGTGTGTGTGTGTGTGTGTGTGTGTGTGTGTGTGTGTATGATGGCGATGGTTAATGCCCACCATGTAAGCTTTAATCGTAACATCATTTAACACCCCCATCACTACAAGTACCACCCCCGCATCCATAACCGCCCACGCCCGCAGCCCCGCCCTTCACCACCCCCTCTCAGCTTTTCCACACCAAGCCACCCACTCCTCTCCCTCCGCCCCACTCCCTGGCTTCCCTATCGCCCTGACGTACACTCACGCACATTTCTCCCGTGCCACCCTCCCAACTTTTCTCTCTCTCTCTCTCTCTCTCTCTCTCTCTCTCTCTCTCTCTCTCTCTCTCTCTCTCTCTCTCTTTTGTTGATCTCCTTATACACTTAAACATTCCTTTGTATCATTCTCTCTCTCTCTCTCTCTCTCTCTCTCTCTCTCTCTCTCTCTCTCTCTCTCTCTCTCTCTCTCTCTCTCTCTCTCTCTCTCTGTGTGTGTGTGTGTGTGTGTGTGTGTGTGTGTGTGTGTGTGTGTGTGTGTGTGTGTGTGTGTGTGTGTGTGTGTGTGTGTGTGTGTGTGTGTGTGTGTACTTTGTTATACACTTACCATACATTTATCATACATTTTTCTTCTCTACTTTTAATTCTTCTCCTTCACTACCTTTATTCTCCCATTCCCTTCCCCCATTCATTTCCATTCCCTCCCTTCCAGTAGCAAAACCCTGCCTTAGTCCATACGCAATACTCACCACCTACTGCCTTTCTTCTTGCTCCTCCTCCTCCTCCTCCTTCTCCTGTGTCTGCCCCAATCTCTAAGTGACACGCCAAGGAGAAACAGGAAAGCATGATTGGGCAGGCTCTTGGAAGAAGCCGCGATATATGACAAACACAATCCCACGTCCTTCTGTTTTTATTTCGGTCTGCCTTCTTCCACCTTGCTCTTGTTAATGACTGAGGCGCCGCTTCAATTTCCAGGTGGATGGGAGGAACAGCTGTGTGAGAGAGTGTGAGGGGGAGGAAGGGGAACACATCCTTACTGACCCAGATGGTGTAAATATAAATAACATCATCATCACATCATCCCCAAACCGGAATCCAGGAAATATGAACGTGGAATTACCAAAGACTATGATTTTTCTTCCTTACTCACCACTCCTCTCCCTCCCAAACTCCTCTCAACAACACCCTCCCCCCCCCCTCTCTCTCTCTCTCTCTCTCTCTCTCTCTCTCTCTCTCTCTCTCTCTCTCTCTCTCTGAACCCGCTAGCCGCTGCTTCCCCTTCCCTCATTCTCTTCCTGTTCCCCTTGTGTTAATTTTTGCAGAATTCATCAGCTTTCCTCCCACGCTCCCTCACAAGGCACAGCGATAACTTGTCTTTAACTACGCCTTAGCCTAGCAATTACCGGGTATTTTACTGCCCTCCTCCCTCCTCCTCCTCCTCCTCCTCAGGAAAGCAAAAGTATGAATGAAAGATGCAAACTCGGTCAGTGTGGGAGGGAAGTGGGCGTGGTTACGGGTCTCCTACCTTCGCTGTGATTGGTCCGGTGGCGGGTACTCAGTTGTGACGTCACACTGTAAGAGAAGACGAGCTGGGTGTCGACAGGGGAAGGAAATGAGGGGATGGTGAGGCACGGGAGGGGAAGTGGTGGAGGAGGGGGTAAATGCAGAGGGGAGATAAGTGGTAGGAGAGGAAGGTAGGGTTGGGGAGGAGTAGGTTAGGGTGAGGAGACGGGGAAGGGAGGGGAAGAGAGAGAGAGAGAGAGAGAGAGAGAGAGAGAGAGAGAGAGAGAGAGAGAGAGAGAGAGAGAGAGAGGTGGTGGGAGGAAGTGATGGAGGGAGTGAGCGTGTGGGCGTGTGGGTGGAGAGGGTGCGTGTGGGCGGAGCGCGGTGGATGCGGGCGTAGGTGGTGGGGACCGGTGAGGGGACATGGGGGAGGGCGCGGGAGGGGGGGTTGTGGCTAATGATGGCACACACACATCGCCCATAATGGAGTGACATTCCGAGAAAAACGCTTGATATAGTGAGCACAATGGCTAGTGGGTTTTTTTACTTCCTTCACTATTATTATTATTATTATTATTATTATTATTATTATTATTATTACTATTATTATTACTATCATTATCATTATCACTATTATCATGTACTGTTCAATGATTACTCTGATGATGATGATGACAATGATGACGACAAGAATAATGGTGACGACAACACACACACACACACACACACACACACACACACACACACACACACACACATACAGTTTTTATATACAATCCAAAAGTCTTCCCAATAACTACATATATAAAACAAAAAAGGAATCTTGGTAACATCTCTCTCTCTCTCTCTCTCTCTCTCTCTCTCTCTCTCTCTCTCTCTCTCTCTCTCTCTCTCTCTCTCTCTCTCTCTCTCTTACAGTTGCATCATAACCTCGGCCTACGTCTTCGTCATGCTACCCTCACGCTCCCTCCTCCTCCTCTTCCTCCTCCTCCTCCTCCTCCTTCTCCTCCACCACCTCCTCCTCCTCCTCCTTTTTCCTCTCCCAGCTGCTGACCTGTGAACGCGATGACTTTTGGGAAATTTTAATGGAAAGAAACACACCCAACATCTTGACCTGAGCTGACCTCCTCCCTCTCTCTCTCTCTCTCTCTCTCTCTCTCTCTCTCTCTCTCTCTCTCTCTCTCTCTCTCTCTCTCTCTCTCTCTCTCTCTCTAACATATTTCACTTCAAGTTCGTATCGACATTACTTGCTGTAGGAACTGAGTTATTTTTGTACAATGCATAAGAATCTTTGGAAGTAAGTTCAAATGTTGACAAGTGAATGAAAAAAATGAATTGGTAATACAAGAAATACCTACGTATCTGTAGTGTGACCTGTTATCCTAAGCGGAAGCGGACATCCTTCTGAGCAGTGAGGAGGCGACACAAGACTTCACGCATTGACGAACTTTGGAAATTAAAATGGACAAAAGTCGGTTCTCAGTTCTCTTACTCTCTATTTTTGCGTGGGCATTCTCAAAAGCTCTGTTCTCTCGCCAGGATTATTTTAAAAGGCCACAGGGATGATTAGTAGGGTTCCCATGCATGTTTTTCCTTAATGGTGACATGGAATCCTTATAAAACTGCCATGAGAATCACCAAAACATTCTTGAAAAGCCCAATTTCCTCTCTTCGTCTCTTTTATACCAGTATTCTAAAAATTTCTGCTCTTTCACCAGGAATGTTTTCGAGGACCACAGGGATGATTAGTTGGGTTTCCATGGGTGTTTTCCTGACTGAGTCCTTAGCAAGGTATCACTCGAGGCATGAAAACATCTTTGAAAAATCCAGTTCCCTTTGCTCGTCTCCTTGATGCTACCATTCTGAAACGCTTTGTTTTCTCACCAGGACTTTTCAAATGCCACGTATAGATGATAACAGGGGTTCCTATGCGTGCTTTTTCCCCCAGTGACGAATCAAAATCCATACCAAACTCATTATTACCACTAAAGCATCCTTGAAAATCCCAGTTCCTTCTTCTCTCTTCAATGTACTTATTCTGAAACGTTTTCTTCTTTCATCAGAATCATGAAAACATCCTCGACAAACCCAATAACTTTCACTAAATTCTAAGTTAGTCGAGATAAGACGACGAAAGGTTTGAGGATACGGTCTTTAGTCGCCCTGAAACATATGCAGGGGGGAGGAGGCAGGAAGGCAGGATCACCAAGAAGGAATCCACACTGCTCCCCAAGACAGACAGTATTGCTACTTAAACATTGGTCCTTTATGCGAGGTGAGCTACTAACCATACATTGCGACCGTGTGTGTGCATCTGATGGCGCCTGCACAAGTTATAAACACGAGTAAAGTACGTTTGTTAAACAGCCAAAGGCACTACGATATTTGCTTTATTTTACCCACCCTGCATCACTTCCCGAGAAAATATAAAACTAAAACTATAGACCCTTAAAGATATTAACTTCTAGATTACTCATTTTGCAATCACTAATACCTTTCAAAATTATTCCCTTACCTAACAAGTCCCCTTTATATTATCTGAGGAACAACCACCTCACTCTAATGACTTACTGGCCTAAACTCAAAGGAATGACAACATTAAAACCTAGAGAAAGCGTTAAACACATCGGCCATGCGTACAGTAAATATAATGAAGCCACTCACTCACACACAAGAAGTCTGGGAGCATCATACGAACGCTGGGACACTGATCTGTAGGAGGGATAAATTGGTCACTGGACGCCCTCACAAACACTCCTGAACTATCGCCTTTCACTTACTGATACAAATGAGCGGAGAAGTACAGACTCAGGTCACTGACGTACCTATAAAGCAATTTCTCCGCCCCCCCACCTTATCTCTCTCTCTCTCTCTCTCTCTCTCTCTCTCTCTCTCTCTCTCTCTCTCTCTCTCTCTCTCTCTCTCTCTCTCTCTAAAGGTCTAAAGTGAGGAGGAGAAGGAGGAAGTGGAGGAGGTGAATATAATATGAAAAAACGTTTATAAAAAATCGTACATGAGATGATCAAGTTTCGCTTAACCTTCCATTTTTCATTCCGAATTGCAACACAACACTAAATACGAGAAGAAACAAGAATTACGTTACAACAACACTGTGCTACATCAAAGAAAAACCAGCGGGGGCTTCTTTACGCGAGTTAAGTGTGAGGGCCACCCTTCTCAATCTCTTATGCAAGGGTCGTCACGTTATTTGCTGGAACATTGCACTATTTTTCCGCCAAGGTGCGCACTCTTACTTACCTGCCCGTGCATACCTCTCTCCTCCTCCCTCCCTCTTTACCTGCAATGCGACTTGTTTAACCTACGTATTCTTCACACATTTATTTACTCATTTATTTATTTATTTTTTTATTCTTTTATCTTTTTTTTGTCATTATTATTTTTTTTTATTATTATCATTGTTGTTTTGAATGTATGATGCTAAGGTAGAAATGCTGGAGTGAGTGTATAGCATATGTAGCTGCTACTACTATTACTGTTACTACTACTACTACTACTACTACTGCAATTATTATTAATACCAGACGTAGTAGTAATAATAACAGTAGTGATGATAATAATAATAATAATAATAATAATAATAATAATAATAATAATAATAATAATAATAATAATAATAAAACACATGAAAATAAAAATAATATAATCAATAATATGGAATCACAATCCCTAATTAATCGCTTTCATTTGTTAATCACCAGGTGTTTGAAACCAAAAATAAAGTGAAAGAAAGTTAATCATTAAATACGTCGTCTCTCTCTCTCTCTCTCTCTCTCTCTCTCTCTCTCTCTCTCTCTCTCTCTCTCTCTCTCTCTCTCTCTCAGCAACACCTTCTCCAGGTAGGAATAGAAATGCGTGCAAACAGACTCATTAAAATATCACACAACGCAGAGGAATAAGTGTAAAGGGATGTAGAAGCAGAAGAGAGAGAGAGAGAGAGAGAGAGAGAGAGAGAGAGAGAGAGAGAGAGAGAGAGAGAGAGAGAGAGAGAGAGAGAGAGAGAGAGAGAGAGAGAGAGAGAAAGCAAAACCCCAAATTAAAGTGGAGGGAAGAGATTGCCTGGATAAAAGTGGCCTCTCTCTATAATACGGGGGAAAAAAATCCACTGAGATACAGGAACTAAGAGAGAAAAAAGGCAGAGTACGAAGGGAAAAGAAGTAGGAAGGAAGAGGAAGAGGAAGAGGAAGAGGAAGAGGAAGGTTGGGGATAAAGACGAAGATTACGAGATGGATGAAAGGAAACTTGAAGAGGAAGAGGATTGAAAAGATCATACAAAACTAAGAGAAACAAGAGGAAGAGGAAGAGTAGTAGTAAGAAGAAGAAGAAGAAGAAGAAGAAGAAGAAGAAGAAGAAGAAGAAGAAGAAGAAGAAGAAGAAGAAGAAGAAGAAGAAGAAGAAGAAGAAGAAGAAGAAGAAGAAGAAGAAGAAGAAGAAGAAGAAGAAGAAGAAGAAGAAGAAGAAGAAGAAGAAGAAGAAGAAGAAGAAGAAGAAGAAGAAGAAGAAGAAGAAGAAGAAGAAGAAGAAGAAGAAGAAGAAGAAGAAGAGAAAAATGAAAAAAAGGAAAATCACATATAGAAGTACCGGAGGAGGAGGAAGAAGATGAAAAGAAAAAATAAATAAATAATAAAAAAGAAAACAAAACAACAAAACAAACCCCAAAAAAACGGAAAAAAAGAAGAAAACAACACAAACCTAACATACAACTAAAAGAGAAAAAAACAAGGACAAAAAAGTAAAAAAAATAAAATAAAATAAAATAAATAAATAGATAAATAAATAAAACTCCAGATTGAGAAGGAGCAAAAAGAACAGCAAAAAAGAGAGAAAACTTGTGGAAGGAGGAGGAGGAAAAGGAGGAAGAGTAGGGAGGAAAAAAATGATCTCGTCCGTAAGGTGGTATTAAACTGGCCGTGGATAATAGTTTGCGAAGTGGACCAAAGAGGGCTTAAGGGAACGGGAGCTGAGAATTGAATAAAATACGGTGTCGGGAAATGGTGAAGCAAAAACCACACAAAAAAAAAAGAAAGAAAGAAAAAATAAAGACGGGAGAAAAAAAATCAAACAAAACTAAAAGTAGCATTAGCAATAGAAGGAGGAGAAGAGAAAGAGGAGGAGAAGCAGGAGAAAAGAGCTAGAAAGACGAAAAGTGGTGGTGGTTAAAATTTGTAGTAGTAGTAGTAGTAGTAGTAGTACTAGTAGTAGTACTAGTAGTAGTAGTAGTAGTAGTAGTAGTAGTAGTAGTAGTAGTAGTAGTAGTAGTAGTAGCAGCAGTACCAGTAATAGCAGTAGCAGCAGCAGCAGGGAGAGAAAAGGAAATAGAAAAAAAGAGGGGACAGAGGAAAGAAGAGGAGGGTAAGGAGAATGGCGAAGGTCGAAGATAGCAAAGCAAAATATGGGAAACGGTGCATAGGAGGAGGAGGAGGAGGAGGAGGAGGAGGAGGAGGAGGAGGAGGAGGAGGAGGAGGAGGAGGAGGAGGAGGAGGAGGAGGAGGAGGAGGAGGAGGAGGAGGAGAGAAGAATAGGAAGGAGGTGAGACGGAGAGAAGAGAGGAAAGGAAACGTGTGATGATGGCAAAGACAAAATGAATGGAAAAGAGAGAGAGAGAGAGAGAGAGAGAGAGAGAGAGAGAGAGAGAGAGAGAGAGAGAGAGAGAGAGAGAGAGAGAGAGAGAGAGAGAGAGAGAGAGAGAGAGAGAGAGAGAGAGAGAGAGAGAGAGAGAGAGAGACGACCCCAAAAAAAGAGGTGACGATACGAGAACAAGGGGAGGGAGGAGTAGGGAAGTGAGAAGGAGGAGGAGGAGGAGGAGGAGGAGGAGGAGGAGGAGGAGGAAGAGGAGGAGGAGGAGGAGGAGGAGTAGGAGTAGGAGTAGGAGGAGGAGGAGTAGGAGGAGGAGGGAGAGGCGGGGTGGAGGGCTAGAGACGACTCGGGATATAGAACCGGGTGAGTCGGGCCGCGGAGTTCAGTCGCTGGCAGACAGTGCGTGTAGGTGCGTGTCCTACCGCCCTCTCCACCACACCACCACCACCACCACCAGCCTCCACCACCACCACCACACACTGCCCTCCGCCAGCCACCACCAGCCTTCACCCTCTCATGCCCACCCACTCTGCCCTCTCTGCCGCCCTCTCGCCTCTGTTGGAGTGTTTCTTCTACTAGCACAAGAAGCTGCGGAAGCAAGACGCGCCTTGAAGTCTCTCTCTCCCTCCCCTCTCCCTGCCCCGAGGCACCGAGCCGCCACGTGCTTGCCTGCCTCTCCTGCACGCGTCCTCGTCGTCGCCACCACCACCACCAACGCAACACCGCTAGTACCGCCCCTTCCTCTTCCTCGTTCTACTTCATCTCCTCCTCTCTCTCCAGCTCCAACACCTACTCCTCCACCACAGACTACTTTTCAATACTCTCTCTGTGTGTCTGTCTGTCTGTCTGTCTGTCTCTCTCTCTCTCTCTCTCTCTCTCTCTCTCTCTCTCTTCACAACTTTTCTCGCTCGCCAAGTGATCGCCAGCTGGAAGGAGAACTCCCCCAGCACGGCCTGACTGACTGACTGACTGTTTGGGTGTCTGACAGCGCCGGTCGGTCAGCTAGTTCAAGCTCCTCGGCTGCACCTTCTCAGTGTAGACAGGCAGAGTGGAAGCAGTCGTGCCGCTGCGGTAACTCCACCCTTTTTTGTTGCCGCTGTCACCACCAGAACACCACAGCGGCGCCGAGGGTGTGGGTCAGCTCGCCAGTGCTCGGCTGTGGCTGTGAGTGTGTGCGTGTGTGTATCTCTCCGTGTGTCTCTGTGTGTGTTTGTGTGAGTGTGTGCGAGTGCGTGTTTGTTTGTTTGTTGTGTGTGTGTGTGTGTGTGTGTGTGTGTGTGTGTGTGTGTGTGTATCAGCTGGACCGTCGGCTGCGGGGAGTTGCCGTGACCTTGACCGTGGAACAGGACAACTGCGGCCCCGCCCACAGCTTACTACTACTACCACCATTACCACGTGCACCACCTGTCCCCTCTCTCCTCCTCCCCTTTAACCTCCTCACCACTCCCTCCCTCCCACTATCCCTGAGGCACGGTCTGAGTGCCTCCACCGCGGAGATCCTATCAGCCTCCAGCGTCTCATCTCCGAGGCCCACACGGCGGACAGTTGGATAAGAGGAGCAGCGTGGTGAGCGGCAGCGGGACTGTCGGGACGCACGGAGCTGTGAGGGCACGACGAGTTGGTGTCATGGGTGTGAGGATGATGGGGCTGGCGGTGAGAGCGGGGCTGTTGGCGGGGGTCATCCTGGCAGGCTGCTCACAAGGTAAGTGTTTAAGTGCCTTACATACCTCTCTTTCTCTCACACGCACAAACTCACACACGCACACACACACACTCACACACACACACACACACACACACACACACAGTCCACTCACACCGTCCTGCCTCTCACGGAGCGCCGTGCGTCTCATGCTGCTCAGACTCGTCCTGACGGCGCCAGGAGACACACATGTCGCCTGTGCGGTTTCCCTTCGACCCACAAACACGCCACCGCCCCGACCCGCCCCGACCCGGACACTCCACCTCGTGCCGGGGGGCCATTCCGGGGACACATTACCGGCAGGTTTTCATTAAAAAAGTTGCTGGCAATCTTGGCACCATGAGTGTGTGTGTGTGTGTGTGTGTGTGTGTGTGTGTGTGTGTGTGTGTGTGTGTGTGTGTGTGTGTGTGTGTGTGTGTGTGTGTGTGTGTGTGTGTGTGTGTGGTTACGCATGGCAGGGATGTATGAGAAAGGTTAAGGTTCGTGAGAGAGAGAGAGAGAGAGAGAGAGAGAGAGAGAGAGAGAGAGAGAGAGAGAGAGAGAGAGAGAGAGAGAGAGAGAGAGAGAGAGAGAGAGAGAGGAGCGAAAAACTGGAGAATGACGAGAGGAGAAGGAAGGAGAGAAGGAGAGATATGAAAGGCAGCGACGGAGCGACAGAGGGAGGAAAGGAAAAGCCACTAGTGGGGACTGGAGAGGCAGGGTGAAAACGACAAGAGGTAGGTGAGGGAAATAAAGTAAAGGAATGTGAAGTGAGGGCATGCAAATCAGCGATGTCAAGAGGGAACCGATGACACCCTTTACTATGCTACGCTACGTATGGGGCGACGAGAGAGACAGCAAAGGGAAGAGAGGGAAAATAGTAGGAGGGATAGATGGGGCAGGTAGTGGGGGAGAGGAAGGAGGAAGGGGGAAGGAAGGGACGGTACCCAACAGGCAGAGCACCACCGCCACCACGAGCATCTCCGCCAACGCCCAGGAGTGAAAGGACTCCTTCCAGCGGCGATGTTCACTCAATTACGAAACCACTTGAGTCACGTAACATCTCTCTTCATCTCCTTCTGTGGCCAGTCAATGTGTGTAAGGCGACGCTCTCGGTGAGGTGACGGTGAGGAAGAGGAAGAGTAAGAGCAAGAGGAGGAGGAGGAGAAAGAGGAGCATTAGGAGGACAGAAAAGTAAAGGAAGTAGGGAAAAGAAGAGAGGACAAGTAGCGGGGAGGAGAGGAAGGATCAAGAATAGTAAGGAGATGAGGGAGCAGAATCGCAAGGGAAGGCTAAAAATAGAGACAAGATAAGGAGAGGGTAAGATGAGAAGCAGGAAAGGAGCTAGCTACGGAGAAGCGGGGGAAGGAGTAAAAAAAGACGAAAAGAGGAAGAAGTTCATAAAAAAGGAAATACGAGGCGAACGACGACGACGACGACGACGACGAGGAGGAGGAGGAGGAGGAGGAGGAGGAGGAGGAGGAGGAGGAGGAGGAGGAAGAAGAAGAGGAGAAGGAGAAGGAGGAGGCGCCCTAGAGTGAAACAAGTGCCTCATTCCTAGGTCCTGCCTGACTGAATCCCTTGACAAGAATAGGATGCTCATCATCTCTGCCTTCCCTCTGATCCTACGCACAGACTGATTCAGAAAGGCGGCTGCTTTTAATAGAACGGTGGCTGTTTGTTCGCCACAAGGAGGGGCGGAAAAAAATTGGTAAAATGGTAGAGAGGGAGGAGGAGGAGGAGGAGGAGGAGGAGGAGGAGGAGGAGGAGGAGGAGGAGGAGGAGGAGGAGGAGGAGGAGGAGGAGGAGGAGGAGGAGGAGCTAGGAATAAGTGATAGTTTAAAAGCGAGAGTGAATGAGTGCGTGCATTGAGAGAGAGAGAGAGAGAGAGAGAGAGAGAGAGAGAGAGAGAGAGAGAGAGAGAGAGAGAGAGAGAGAGGAATGGGGAAAGGTAATGAATGCAATGTGCAAACGAATCTACCAATTTCCCATCGTCCCCCTTCTCTCTCTCTCTCTCTCTCTCTCTCTCTCTCTCTCTCTCTCTCTCTCTCTCTCTCTCTCTCTCTCTCTCTCTCTCTCTCTCTCTTTCCCATTAACATTCCGTCACACTCACACACTCTTGCTCATCACCACACTCATCACACCTTTCACACCAACACAAAATCCATTCTAATATCTCTCTCTCTCTCTCTCTCTCTCTCTCTCTCTCTCT
>NC_087157.1:7647500-7660000 GCF_035594125.1 Scylla paramamosain | reverse complement strand
TGCTTGTCTAAAAGCTGGAAGGAGACGACGAGGAGGTGGAGAAGGAGGAAAGGAAGAAGGACAAAGAAGAGGAGAGAGGAGGAGGAGGAGGAGGAGGAGGAGGAGGAGGAGGAGGAGGAGGAGGAGGAGGAGGAGGAGGAGGAGGAGGAGGTCCACTATGGTATCTGTGTGTGGGTTACGTGACGTGAAGAAAATGTGAGAGAGAAAGAGCGGGAGAGAGAGAGAGAGAGAGAGAGAGAGAGAGAGAGAGAGAGAGAGAGAGAGAGAGAGAGAGAGAGAGAGAGAGAGAGAGAGAGAGAGAGAGAGAGAGAGAGCTTTACTTTCCTGTCCAAAGCGGCAAGATACGAAAAAAATATGATCTGAAAATTAACACAAATTTCACTCACGTAGAAAGAAACTAAAAACCGAAACAAAGAGAGGAGGAGGAGGAGGAGGAGGAGGAGGAGGAGGAGGAGGAGGTGAAACATTTTACAAACATACTAAAAGAAAAATAAATACTCACACACAGAAAACAACCAACAAAAATGTGACGGTGATGAATAGGCAAAAGAAGGGAAGGGAAGGGAAGGGAAGGGAAGGGAAGGGAAGAGGAAGAGGAAGCAAAGGGAGGGTAATGAGAAGGGAGGGGGTTGGGGAGAGAGAGAGAGAGAGAGAGAGAGAGAGAGAGAGAGAGAGAGAGAGAGAGAGAGAGAGAGAGAGAGAGAGAGAGAGAGAGAGAGAGAGTGGCGGAGGGGTAAAATAAAAAAAGGGAAACAATGAATGAGGAAATAAGGGAAATAAGGCTAACAAATTACAAATAAAAGATAAATAAAAAGAATTATAATAAAAAAAATATACTAATAAAAGAATCGTATGGAAACCTTGTACAAAACAGCAAGTAGATAAATCAATGAAACTCTCTCTCTCTCTCTCTCTCTCTCTCTCTCTCTCTCTCTCTCTCTCTCTCTCTCTCTCTCTCTCTCTCTCTCTGTTGTCAAGTCTATGTCGCCAGCACTTTATTTCCTCCTCAAGGCGTCGAGAAGCTGCGAGGGGAAGACGAGAAGGAAGGAAGGAGAGGAGGAGGAGAAGGGAAGACTGGAGAGAAGGACTGAGAGAAGACATATTATGTTCTTGACCCAAAGACACCAGATTCACATAGGAGGAGGAGGAGGAGGAGGAGGAGGAGGAGGAGGAATGAGAGATGACATTTGTTCTTGACCAAAAAATACCAGATTAACATAGTAGGAGAGGAAGAAGGAGAGGAGGAGGAGGAGGAGGAGGAGGAGGAGGAGGAGGAGGAGGAGGAGGAGGAGGAGGAGGAGGAGAACAGGGCTTAGTCATGAATGCTCAGGAACTCGACCGTTTTCAGAATACATTCCCCTCCAGCATCCCCTTCTTTCCTCCTTCCCCCTTCCCCAATAACCACCAGTTCCATATATCTTTAGGGGGAGGGAGAGGAAGAAGAGGAGGAGAAGGAGGGGTTAAGAAGAGAGAGAGGAGAGGGAGGGAGGAAATAATGAGGAAAGGCAAGAAGGGGAGTGAACGTACGTTTAATCTGAAATGGATGAAGGAAAGAAGTAAAAATAAAACTATTTATCTTGTTTCTTGGGAAGGCGGTGACCCACGACACTCAGGAACCGCTTTGCGATGACGAGGCAACACTCTCTCTCTCTCTCTCTCTCTCTCTCTCTCTCTCTCTCTCTCTCTCTCTCTCTCTCTCTCTCTCTCTCTCTCTCCCGGGAAGCAGGAAGTCAGAGTGCAGCGCCACGCCTCGCGCCAAACAAACACGGCCTTCGTTGACATCACGACTTAGGGCGCCCGGACTGCTTGTTTGCATGCGTGTCTATTTTTTTCCGCAACTCCTATAATACTAGCGGCACTCTGTCTTTCCGTCTGTCTGCAGTACTTGCCCGTCTTTCCTTTACAAAACTGAATTTTAGATTGAACACTCTCCAACGTGGGTTGTTTACTAACTACCGCTACAGAGAATTTGAAACATTCCGGGTCTATCAAAACTTCTCAACAAAATAATCTCAAATTCATGAAGAGCAGGGCTGGTACCTGGATTTCCTCCCAGACTGTGCCCTTCTTGTTAACTATTCCATATTTTCTGTGAGCACAGCTGGAGAGCCGTCCACTGCGTTACTTTCCTTTCATAAGACATTTCATGGAGCAATGCTGCATGCAGGGGCCTATATACGGCTGTTGTTATATAGAAAGATAGTAGATAGAAAGATAGAAAGATGCCTTTGATATTCATAATCTGTATTACTCCAAAAACACCTAAAACTTCTTCATTAACAGAAAATGTCAAAATCTTTCTAACTTCCTTCGTGACTTCTGGCATCTAGCCAAAAAACATCTCTAATAACTTTTTTCTTCATCTTTCCCTCCTTTATTTCAGCCTGATGGCACCACTGCCATATCATCTATCCCTAAGGCTGAACTCTTTACTCAAACCTTTGTTAAAAATCCCACACTGGATGATTCAGGGCTTGTTCCCTCCTCTTCTTCACCCTCCGACTACTTCATACTATCCATTAAAATCCTTCGCAATGATGTTTTTCATGCCCTCGCTGGCCTCAACCCTTGGAAGGTCTATAGACGTGATGGGGTCCCTCCTATTGTTCTCCGAAACTTTGCCTCCGTGCTTGCACCTTGCATAGTCAAACTCTTCCAACTCTGTCTATCAACATCTACCTTTTCTTTTTACTGAAAGTTTGCCTACATTCAGCCCGATGATCACTCTAATCTCTCAAACTACTGTAATATTGCTTTGATTTTTTTGCCTCTCTAAAGTATTTAAATCTGTCCTCAGCAGGAAGAATCTTAAACATCTATCACTTCACAACCTTGTATCTGATCGCCAGTATGTGTTCCGTAGTGCTCGCTCTACTGGTGATCTGGCTTTCCTTATTAAGTCATGTCCATCCTCTTTTAGGGATTAAAGTGAAACTTTTGCTGTTGCCTTAGACATATCAAAAGCTTTGAACACAAACTTCTCTCCTACGGTTTCTATCCTCTGTATCTCTGTAACTTCATCTCATGTTTTCTTTCTGACCATTTTATTGCTGCTGTGGTAGACAGTCGCTGTTATTCTCCTAAGTTTATCAACAGTGGTGTTCCTCAAGGTTCTGTCCTATCACCCACTATCTTCCTATTATTCATCAATGATCTTCTAAATCAAACTTCTCCTACCCACTCCTACGCTGATGATACCACCCTGCACTTTTCCACGTTTTTTTTTTTTTTTCTCATAAACGTCCAGTTCTTCAGGAAGTAAACAGTTCACGCAGGGAAGCCACAGAACGGCTGAATTCTGACCACCCTAAAATTTCTGAGTGGGGCTGGGAAAACTTAAATAAGTATTCCCTCTTCTTCAATGACACTCAACTGTCCCCCACTCCTACAATGAACATCCTTGGTCTGTCCTTTACTGATAATCTAAACTGGAAACTTCACATCTCATCTCTAGCTAAAACAGCTAACATGATATTAGATGTTCCGAGTCATCTCCGCTGGATTTTCTCATCCCACTAGCTGCTAATTCTGTACAGGGGCCTTATCCGTCCAAGGATGAGATTATGACGTTATTATTCTGTTCTATCTTGTCTCCGTGAATTGAACACATAGCCAACAAATGGCTATGGGAATCTAAGGCTGTTACAGTTGTTTATTTTAGGTGAATAATTTGAAGCTTGGATGAATGGGACTCAGTGCTGGATATGGGGAATGTGTGAGAGTTGCCGAGAGACCCTTCTTGGGCAGCACCTCGACTCAAACTGGGGATGACTCAGGCCGTCAGTGTCAAGAGTACATTGAAAACATCACGCCTAGTAAATATTCACAGCTACAAAATATCTTTACAGTAACCAA
Organism: Scylla paramamosain; assembly: GCF_035594125.1. Classification (NCBI taxonomy): domain Eukaryota; kingdom Metazoa; phylum Arthropoda; class Malacostraca; order Decapoda; family Portunidae; genus Scylla; species Scylla paramamosain. The sequence continues at coordinate 7,656,145 of NC_087157.1, read as the reverse complement.
AGAAGGATACCGAACATGATTCCGTTCTCTAATTTTCAACTATATCTAAATAACGACACTCACGACAGCAATGCAGGAAGAAAGTTCTACTGTGCGATGTGCTCCAACTGTGCAATACATTTTTTTTTTTTTTCAGTAAATGCTATTACATCAATTGAACAGACCGAAAAAAATACATGAATTGTACTCGCTCTCAGGGGGAAGGAGTGAGACTCCAGAAGAGTGGAAGGCAGGCGTGAGGTGGAAGTGACCTGCAGGGAAAGGTGAGGAGATTTTAGCATTTTTAGAGAAATAATTTGCGACATTGTGCATCGCATGAAAAAAAAAAATGTACAGATCAAGCACACCAGCTGTAGTCACTTCAGGCTTCGCTGATTTTAAAAACAATGTGTCCTCCCTCCTCACATTTTCTACCTCGCGACTGGCTGGTGCACAAATGTTTTTTTTTTCCCCGCTTCCTAAAATTTTACACATACGTGATTAAAACACCTTGAATAGAAAAGAGAAGTATAAAAAACTAAGAAAGCATAACCAAAAAATAATTCAGTTTCGTTGCATTTAGCTATATTTTTGAATAGATGGTTGAAGAAACACGACCTTCAATGCCTGAAACTAGTGAAGGCAAGACAGTCGTGGTCTCGTAACAGACATCCAACTCTAAGACGCCTTATGGATCGGAGGGAGAGATTTCCTATGAATATAATAAAGAATTCAAGAATCAGTCGAAGTGAATTGAATGCATTAATCAAGAGTTTGGGCAAGGAGGAAAGTTTTTATGTCTTGTGGAGAGAGAGAGAGAGAGAGAGAGAGAGAGAGAGAGAGAGAGAGAGAGAGAGAGAGAGAGAGAGAGAGAGAGAGAGAAAGGAGGAAAGGAAAGGAGGACGAAAGAAAGATTTTAAAAAGTAAGAAAGTAAGAAAAAAAAAGAGGTACGTAACTAAGATGTTCCTCTCAAACACAGTAGGAAGACAAGGAGGTGAGGGACAAGGAGGAGGAGGAGGAGGAGGAGGAGGAGGAGGAGGAGAAACCTAGTTGCTGAGATAGAGAAGTCACTCACAAGAATAATCCTCTCAACCTTTATCTTTTATATTTTTTTTCTTTTCTTCTCTTACCTAACCTTTGTTGCTTACTGGCGACAAGAAGCAGGAAGAGGGAGAGGAGGAGGAGGAGGAGAGAAAAGGGGAACACGGAAGACATGAAAAGACGGAGAAATAGAACAAGAGTGGAGAAAAGAGGGGACGAATGAGGGAGGGAGGGAAGGAGGGGAGGAGGAGGAAGAAGAAGGAGGGAGAAGGAAGGGAGGGGGAGGGGAAAAGGAACCGGAACCTCAGTATAGATTAGAACACAATTATCAGGCTACGAGTATTTTCCTCTCACGTAAAAAAAAAAAAAAGAAAGGAAAAGAAAAGAAAAAAACAAAAGGACTTTAAAGCAGAATGCAATGTGAAAAGTATTTTTTTTATTTTGTACTTATTTTTTTCTGTTTCGTACACACACACACACACACACACACACACACACACACACACACACACACACACACATCTCTCTCTCTCTCTCTCTCTCTCTCTCTCTCTCTCTCTCTCTCTCTCTCTCTCTCTCTCTCTCTCTCTCTCTCTCTCTCTCTCTCTCTCCACTTACCTACTAATCTCTCTCACGGAACGAATGTGTGTGTGTGTGTGTGTGTGTGTGTGTGTGTGTGTGTGTGTGTGTGTGTGTGTGTGTGTGTGTGTGTGTGTGTTTCACGAGAGAGAAATTTTAAGCGGTTTACAATGGAGGAGGAGGAGGAGGAGGAGGAGGAAGCAGAAATTTTATTTTGAGATAAATACTAAACGTAGTAGTAGTACAAGTAATAATAATAATAACAATAATAATAATAATAATAATAATAATAATAATAATAATAATAATAATAATAATAATTATAATGATAACAACAACAACAACAACAACAACAACAACAACAACAACAACAACAACAACAACAACAACAACAACAACAACAACGACGACGAAGACAACAACAACAACAACAACAACAAAGCAGCAAGGAAAACAATAATGAGCTGAAAGTCTCGAGAGTGAGAAAATTAAGGTACAAGAAGAATATGACAGTTCAACAGGAGGAGGAGGAGGAGGACGGTTGAACAGGAAGACTCCCTTGCACCTTTTTGGCCGAGGAGGCCGGTAGCAACAGCGTCGGCACAAGGAGGAGGAGGAGGAGGAGGAGGAGGAGGAGGAGGAGGAGGAGGAGGAGGAGGAGGAGGAGGAGGAGGAGGAGGAGGAAGAGGCTGGGTCAGCGTGGCGCCATCTACCTCTGCTCCTCCCGTCCCTCCCCTCTCTCAACCGGCTAGACCCCTTCCTCTCCTCTCCTCTCCTCTCCTCTCCTCTCCTCTCCTCCTCCTCCTCCTCTCGCTGGTTCTCTCGGCTGCTCATAATCACACCAGAAACTAACACACATAATGACAAAAGATCTTTTACACCTTACCGGTTTCTTAGGTACGTCCTTTCCTTCCCTCTGTCTTCCTCTTCCTCCTCCTCTTCCTCCTCCTTTTGCTTCCTCTTCCTTGTCGTCTTTTTATACTCCTCCTCCTTCTGTCCGTCCTCCTTTTCCTCCTCTTCCTCCTCCTCCTTCTTCTTCTGCTCCTGCATTCTCCTGATTCTTCTTCTCGTCATCTGCTCTTCCTCCATCTCGACTTCTTTCTTTCATTCCTCTCCTCCACTTCGTCCTTCTCCATCTTGATTCTCTCCTTTTTTTTTCTATCTCTCTCTCTCTCTCTCTCTCTCTCTCTCTCTCTCTCTCTCTCTCTCTCTCTCTCTCTCTCTCAACCCTGACCTGCGATAACATTCCATTATTTGAGCGCTCGATTCAAACTTTCTGAATGACACTTGCGGAGAGGGAGGCAGCGGAGCAAGGGAGAGGGGGACTAGAGGGAGGGTTATATGAGGAAGGGAGAGAGAGAGGGAGTAGAGAGGGGGAGGACCAGGAGGAGGAGGAGGAGGAGGGGTGAGGGGCAGGATCGTAAAAAAAAAAAAAAAAAAAAAAAAGAGAAAAATTAGCGTGAACTTTTCCTCCTCCGATATTTTGGGAATAGGTGCGAGGAAGAAAGGAAAGAGGGAGAGGAAGGGAGAAGGGAGGAAGGATAAGTGGGAGAGAAGGGTTAGGTGGAATGGGAGGAAAGGGTCACAGAGAGAAAGGGAGAAGGCAGGTCAGAAGGTCGAGAGAGAGAGAGAGAGAGAGAGAGAGAGAGAGAGAGAGAGAGAGAGAGAGAGAGAGAGAGAGAGAGAGAGAGAGAGAGTCGAAATTATCATTCTCTCTCTCTCTCTCTCTCTCTCTCTCTCTCTCTCTCTCTCTCTCTCTCTCTCTCTCTCTCTCTCTCTCTCTAATTCTAAAATTCAATTCTTTTCGGAAAGTTCGCTTTTCTCATCAGTATATGGAAACAAGATGAAAACACGACGGGTGGACGAGGAGGAAGAAAAGTGGAGGAGGAGGAGGAGGAGGAGGAGGAGGAGACAAAGATAAGACATGCGTTGAATGAAGCGGTAGGGAAGGAAGGAAGGTAAAAGGATAGAAGATGAGAAGAAAAGGGATAGGGAGATGAAGGAAAGGAAAGGGAAGAGGAAGGTAAGAAAAGAAAAACAAAAAGTCACATACATATCTGAAAAATTATGAATCATACGTTCCAGTGCTGGCACAGGTCAGTTAGAATGATGAGTCAAAAATCAAGCGGAAATTCACAGACATGAAGAAAAGAGAAGAATATGGTCATGAAATGTCAGAGGCTGAGGTGAATTGCCACATTTTCTGCCATCGTATATTTTAAGAATGCATGTCAGGACCGTGGACGCCACGGTGACATCATTATCACCAATATCTTACATAAGACGTTGATAGAGAGCATGGCGCTGCTGGCCAGGCAGTTTGGTTCACACAGAAAGAGATGGAGGCAGACCCCCTGGCTGGAAGGAGGCAGTGCGGGATGCACACGGCGCGGTCCGGAGCTGAAAAGCACTGGGCCAGATTCAGTCTGTCTCAGGTGGTGAAGGTCACGTGAACAGCAACTGAGGGCCAGTCCCTGGCACCCAGACTGACGGCTGGTAACCCCTTTGACATTTGGCGTGGGCTGCATTCTATGAGCTAGGACGCTCACACACCCGCCCTAGGTGTGGACCAGGGTGTGGAAAGACATTGCTACATGGAGTGCCCGCTACAAGGGCATGCTCATTTATATGAGGAGTGAATGGAGTGAAGACGCTCTTGTTAGTAAGGAGTATGGCGTAAAGCTGCTTTCCTGGTGTGGACCGTGGCGAGATGAGGGAGGTCCTGCCGGATCTCACCAACAATGAGGCGCTTGTAGCTCTGCTTCTTCACCAGTCCACGCACCTGCCACCAGTGCATCCCCAGTCAAGCACTGGAGGTGCTTATAGTGTCTTTGCTTAAGAGCACAGTGATGGATTCTGCCATGACAACTAGACGCCCCTTACCACAGCAACCCTGTTCAAGGTGAAGGAGAAGGTTATGTGTATCAGTTACAAGAAAGACTGTCAGCGGGTCTCGCGACACGATCAGCTGTTGCCCTATGGGAAGAGCTCAGAGCTCATCTTTGGGTAGAAATGCGACCACTCACACACAACACACCGGGACAGCGAGGTTACAACCCCATACGCTAACAGCCCGTGCCTATTTGCTGTTGGTGAACAGGGGTCACACATTAAGAGGTTCACTCATCTGCTTAGCCACTCACGGTAATGGAGCCCAGGCCTTCTCGGTTGTGATCCCAGCATGCTAACCACAATACTACGAGGAGTGTGCACGGGGAGGAGGCCTGAAACGTGTCTATTGCTACTGCTGCTACCACCACTACTACTACTACTACTACTACTACTAGACTTCTCGAGGGTTACCTGCTTATCCTGTTTCCCTAACATCACTCAGTTCCTCGACACAGTGGCACTTGAAGACCCTTAGATAAACAAATCATCAGGGGCACACCTGAATACATGTACGACCTCTTAATTTTTAGTGAACTGTCCGGAAATCTACTACCAAGTTTGGTTATTCTCTGCAGCTGCCATTAAAGACAGCCAGTGGTATTCAGCAAGAAGGAATCTGGTCTCCTTACCTGTATCATGCTTAAACTGACCTCAGTACTATGAGGTAAATAAAGATAAAGGCAGGACTGTACGCGCGTGGCCTCGTGCTCATCTTCGTCTCACTGGCCCTTGAGCCTGTTGTGGATAAGCTTGAGGTGAACTACGACAAACTGCCCAGGCAAGATGGTTGTACTCTCATACATGTGAACAGAACCGCTTATTTGGGGCATGACATGACTGATAATGATGACACGGAAATATAATACTGAAATCATCATTACTATCGTCCTAATTATTATTATTATTATTATTATTATTATTATTATTATTATTATTATCATTATTATCATTATTATTATTATTATTATTATTATTATCATTATTATTATTATTATTATTATTATTATTACTACTATTATTATTATTATCACTACTACTACTACTACTACTACTATTGCGAGTATATGGATCAAAGAATACCCACGCAAATCATAAAATAAGACTGACAAATTAAAATACGTGAGGGGAGAGAGAGAGAGAGAGAGAGAGAGAGAGAGAGAGAGAGAGAGAGAGAGAGAGAGAGAGAGAGAGAGAGTGGGGTGGGGAGGGAGGAGGCGGGAACATAAGCCAGCCAACAACTTTCCACTAGACAGTCGAGTGCGATCTAGCCTCACCGTCAGTCTCTCTCTCTCTCTCTCTCTCTCTCTCTCTCTCTCTCTCTCTCTCTCTCTCTCTCTCTCTCTCTCTCTCACTCACGCACCATTCCCTGACTGTCACAAACCAATACTTAGCAGAATGCACAAATATTAGCAGAAGAGAAAGAGTGAGACGGAGGGAACGAGTGAAAAAGGAAAAAAAGGGAGAGAAAAGGAAGGACGCCAGGGAGGGAGGGCGGGAGGGTCTGAAGGAAGAAAATGAAGGAATGGGATAGGCACGAAGGAAACGGGAAGATGGAAGGACGACGTGAACAAACACAAGAAATGCCCTCAAGGTAAATACAGGCGAGACGTATTGGGAAGTAAGATGAAATATGATTCTAGGGGCCAAGAGAGAGAGAGAGAGAGAGAGAGAGAGAGAGAGAGAGAGAGAGAGAGAGAGAGAGAGAGAGAGAGAGAGAGAGAGAGAGAGAGAGAGAGAGAGAGAGAGAGAGAGAGAGAGAGAGAGAGAGAGAGAGAGAGCCAAAATTTCGTACCTAACTTCCTTTTGCCTTCTCCCTCCCCTCCTCCTTATCTCCTTCCCCTCCCCTCTACCCCTTTATTGTTCTCCCGTACCTTCTTCCTTTTTTTATCCTACCTCCTCTACCTCTTCCTCCTCCTCCTCCTCCTCCTCCTCCTCCTCCTCCTCCTCCTCCTCCTCCTTCTTCTTTTCTACCACTCTCCCTCAATACACTTCATTTTAGCAGCAAAACTCTCAAACTTTCCTTCCAGTTTAGTTTATATTCATTTTTTTTCTCTTTTTATATTCTCTTTTTATTTTTTTTTGTTTTCTCTCTCGACTATCATCAACTTTACCTCTTTCTCTTCCTTTTATTACTTATTCCTCCTCCCTCTTCCTTTCCACCCTAATTTCTTCCTCCACCTTTATTATCTATCATACATTCCTTCTCTCTCCTTCCACCCCCATCATCTCTCTCTCTCTCTCTCTCTCTCTCTCTCTCTCTCTCTCTCTCTCTCTCTCTCTCTCTCTCTCTTAAACCTATCCTCCCCAATGGCTCACTTTTTTTTCCCCCTTTCCTTCGCTTTCAAAATCTCCTTCTTCATGTTTTCCCTCCATTCTAAAATCTGAAAGTTCCCTCCCAGTGTAAAATTTTTGCTACCCTATTAACCACTCCATTGTCCAAATTCTCTCTCTCTCTCTCTCTCTCTCTCTCTCTCTCTCTCTCTCTCTCTCTCTCTCTCTCTCTCTCTCTCTCTCTCTCTCTCTCCTATTATCACCCCCTACCTTCCATATCCCCCCTTCATGAATTCTCTTTTTATTTTCTTTCTTTTTCATTACATCTTCTCCTCCTCCTTCACCTCCTTCTTTATCAAATATTCTCCTATACCCTCTTTATTATAATCCCACTTTTCTTCGTCTTCGTCATGCACAGGCTTTATCATGTAATCTATCTTTACGTGTGTGTGTGTGTGTGTGTGTGTGTGTGTGTGTGTGTGTGTGTGTGTGTGTGTGTGTGTGTGTGTGTGTGTGTTAATTTGTCCATCTATCGGAAAGGTAAATTAAATAAAGTTATATGCTCGTATGGATTAGAAGAGGGGAGAGTGTGAGGGAGGGGGAGAGTCAGAGAGAGAGAGAGAGAGAGAGAGGAAAGGGGAAGAGGGGAAAGAAAGAGGGGAGAGAAGATAAGATAAGTGGGGGAAAAGGATACAGCGGAGCACAAAATGAGTCAGAGAGAGAGAGAGAGAGAGAGAGAGAGAGAGAGAGAGAGAGAGAGAGAGAGAGAGAGAGAGAGAGAGAGAGAGAGAGAGAGAGAGAATATGCAGTCATGGCAACAAAAACACCATTTGTAGTCAGATCTGAGGGGAAGGAGGTGCTTAAGAAAAAAGGGGAAAGGAAGGGAAGGGAGTGAGAAAGACGGATGGGAGGTGTTGGTGAATAGAAGAGAGGGAGACGGGGAGAGAGGGGAGGGGAAAAATGAGAGGAAACTGAGGGTGTGAGGAAAAGCAATGACAACTACCTCTTTTTAACCTCCTCTATTCCTTATTATTACTCTTTTTCCTCTTTCTTTTTTTACTTCTTCTTTTCCCTCTTCTTCTTCTTTTTCTTCTTCTTCTCCCACAGACATAGTTAAACGTAAGACAATGAGCAAACGTGGAATTAAATGAAAGAGGAAGTAAGGAAATGAGTAAACTCCAACTCTCTCTCTCTCTCTCTCTCTCTCTCTCTCTCTCTCTCTCTCTCTCTCTCTCTCTCTCTCTCTCTCTCTCTCTTCAAGCTTATTATTTTTTTTTCGACTTTCTGAGAGGGAAAAGTTTGTCAAAATCTACTTTTTTTATGAACTCATCTCTTCCCACAAGTTGCTTCTCTTTTACTTTTTCTTTCGTTTTCCACTTCTCTTTTCTGTTGTGGGGCTATTATTATTATTATTATTATTATTATTATTATTATTATTATTATTATCATTATTATTATTATTATTATTATTTGGTATTAAAAAATTGTAAGTAACTTTTTTTCTTGTTCATTTCGTACACTTCCTCCTCTTCCTCTTCCTCTTTCTCCTCCTCTCCTCCTTTTCCTCCGCTTCCTCCTTCTTCCTGTCTTTCTTTTCCTTCTTCATTTATCAGTGTCACTATTATCATTTTCATTGTTATTTTGCTTTAGCTGTTTTTCTTTTCTTTTTTTTTCTTGCTTTCGCTGTTGTTGTTTTTGTTGTTGTTGTTGTTGTTGTTGCTACTATTGTTGTTTTTGTTGTTGTTGATTTTCTTCTTCTTCTTCTTCTTCTTCTTCTTCTTCTTCTTCTTCTTCTTCTTCTTCTTCTTCTTCTTCTTCTTCTTCTTCTTCTTCTTCTTCTTCTTCTTCTTCTTCTTCTTCTTCTCCTCCTCCTCCTCCTCCT
>NC_087157.1:7637500-7642500 GCF_035594125.1 Scylla paramamosain | reverse complement strand
GAGGACACATGACGCAGATGAAAAGGCGGCAACCACGGAGTTACATGACGCAGAACATGATACAAATCTTCATATAGCAATAAAAACTGACGACGCTGATTTACCTGCAATTCTTTAAGCTGAGAACCAACTGCGTGATGACAAACAAAGGATATTCCAGTAAAAAAGTTAATACAGGCACTGGGATATCCGGGAAAATATTCAACCTTGCTCGCTGTGTTACTCAATGAAATAATCCGCCAGCTAACGCGAGTGCGACATCGCTAAATTCATTCACACTTAGCCTGAAAGAGTTGTGCAACAGCCGGACGTGCGACTCACGCTGCATCACTCATGTAACTTTGTGTCGCCTCATGCAGGTGTCGCCTTCACGAGTATATAACACCAAGTCATTCTCTCTCTCTCTCTCTCTCTCTCTCTCTCTCTCTCTCTCTCTCTCTCTCTCTCTCTCTCTCTCTCTCTCTCTCTCACGAAAATGCAAAGCGTGTAGAGTAGTCCAAATATTTCGTTCCTTTTATGCTCTAAAAGTTCCTAAACATATTCCTCCCAACACACGATGACACAGCGCTCACCTCACCGCGCCCCGCCACCAGCGTGTGACAGAAAAAGACGGGTGTGCTCTTCTCACTTTTTATTCAGTTTTCTTCTCTTATTCAGTAGAGGTTAGTATAAATAAATGAGTTGGCCAATACAATTTCTGCCATTCATTGATGATATCTTCCTACATTCCTCTTACTTCCCCTCCCCTGCACTTTCCTTGAAAACTTGCGATGTAAAAACGAGTATGTTAGAAGAGTTTTTAGTCTCTCTTAGGATGAATTAAAATGAGTAAGAACAAAGAGGAAAAAACAGAAACAGTCACGGAACTGTTGGGTTTAACGAGGGACTGTCTGCGAGGTCCTGTTAAAGAAGTGTTTGAGTTCATTTGACGAGAATCTTTAGTCAGTCTTCAGACATTTACCGCATATTGATGGTGGGGGAACAAATCAGTTTCAGGCCACACCGCGGCCTCCACCAGTGGGCGGCTGCAGACATCTCTACCAGGAAATCCGACTCCAGCAGTAAATGTTCCCGCCAGCACGTGATCCAACTCCCTTCTGGCTCAAGTAGCGGCTGGACGAAATATACGACGGCCCTACTGATGAGCCAGACTGATGTGAGCCTTAATGTTCAGCCTTGACTCAGCAAGTGCCAGCAGCATTGCCGTCCCGGGATGACACCAACACTGACATCGAATCATCCCGCCCGCATCCCGCCGCCTCTGGTCACGCAGCACGGACTCACCAATCACGAACGAGTAGAAACACTCACATAAGAAGTACTTGAAAATACAGCACGCCCTAACACTCCACAGGTGCCCACATCCACGCCGGCGCTCAAATTTCCCTCCACATCCCGCAACCTTCCCCAGGGACTTAACTTGAATGGTCTTGTGATTTTCATCGGTAGATTTTTTAACTGGGATTCTTATTTATATATTGTGAGACATGGAATAAAGCAGATTCAGTTGAAAATCCTGAAAAAGGACAAAGAGAAAACTATGAAAGATTATTTCCACTGTATCTGCATTCTAGGAATTACAGTATCGTGCAATTTAAAGCCTGATCACGCCAAGGAGGAGGAGGAGGAGGAGGAGGAGGAGGAGGAGGAGGAGGAGGAGGAGGAGGAAGAGGAGGAGGAAGAGGAGGAGGAGGAGGAGGAGGAGGAGGAGGAGGAGGAGGAGGAGAAGGAGAAGGAGAAGGAGAAGGAGAAGAAGGAGAAGGAGAAGGAGACGAAGTAGTAGAAGGACAAAGAGGAAGAGAAGAAACAGGAGAAAAAGGAGGAATACTGCTTCTAGGTGTCTTTCTGTCAGTCTAGCTCAGTCTACTAGTCATGTTGATAAAATTATAGGAATGTGTGTTTGCCAGTGTGTCTATCTGTCTCTCCCCCTCCCCACTTTGCTACATCTTGGGAGTCCCACTATTACCGTATATCCAGGAACAGCTTGCTAACATTTCACAACCGAATTTCAAATGACTCGTTCAGTGGACAAGTTTTGGGTATTATTATTTTTTTCTTTATTAACCAACAATTCACATTAGTTATTACTGAAGAGAGCATTGTCAGATCCTTTATTTCTGCTCTCTCTCTCTCTCTCTCTCTCTCTCTCTCTCTCTCTCTCTCTCTCTCTCTCTCTCTCTCTCTCTCTCTCTCTCTCTCTCTAAGAGCCATTCCAGCATACTCGGTATATTTTCTATTTGTATTTCAAGTGCTATAATCAAATACTTGAGCTCAACTGATCTTATCTCTCCTCCTCCTCTTCCTCCTCCTCCTCCTTTTTTTCTCCTCCTTCTCCTCCTCTCTGCCCCACAAAGTCCACCACAGACGCTTGTTCAATATGCTATATTTGGTAACGCTGACAAGAGAGTTGGGAATTGGCTGTGTGAGAGCAAACAGAGAGTGGTATTACACGGCGTTTCGTCTGCTGTCTTAATGTATATAAGGCGTACCCGAGGGATCAGTGTTTACCCTTTTCCATTTTTTTACATATATGAATGATACTTTAAAATACCCAAAATTGCAACATTACGAGAATTCTCAATGAAGGAAGTATGGAATTTGATAAAGAAACTCTGTTGTCACGTGGGGAGGAGCCTTCATTTTATTAACCTAACCCTTTTACTTTAGATTAGACACTGGGATTATCAAAAGTTGGTATGGGCCTTTTTTCTAAAGGGCCTTTTCTTTCTTATAATTTTTGTTGCCCTTGGCCGGTGTCCCTCCTTCGTAAAAAAAAAAAAAACGAACGTACTTTTTATAATATACATTAATGATATTAATGAAGGGATCAATTGTAAAATAAGTAAATTTGCAGACGACACCAAAATAAGTAAAGTAACGTCAGTGTCACAATGGCAGGAACTGCAGTGTGACCTCAATAAACTAACAAGCTGGGCAGAAAAATGGCAGATGAGATTCAATACAGAAAAGTGTAAAGTTCTACATATCGGAAGCAACAATGTTCAGGCGAGATATGTAATGAACAACATGCCACTGTCAAGCGCTGAAAAAGAAAAAGATCTTGGTGTCGTTCTGTCAAAAGACATAAAGCCGAGTCAACACGGCACGAAAACAGTAAAGATGGTAAATAAATTAGTAAGTTTCATTAGAAGAATCTTTGAATTTAAATCAGAAAAGGTTATACTTGCCTTATATAAATCACTGGTGCGCCCTCATCTAGAATACTGTGTACAATTCTGTTCACCATATTACAAAAAGACATTGAAAAACTAGAAAAGATACAGCGTTGAGTCATTAAGATTATTTCAAGATTGCGTAATAAGCCGTATGAGGAAGAACTTGAAGAACTAAACCTGTTTAGCTTAGCAAAGCGCAGAATAAGGGGAGACCTAATTGAAGTGTTTAAAATTTTTAAAGGATATAGTAACCTTGATGCAAATAAATATTTTACCATTGATCATTCTAACCTGATAAGAAATAATGGATTCAAGATTATACGCAAAGGTCTTAAATCCCTCGAGGCCAAGCATTTTCTTCAATCACACAGTAAATATATGGAATAAACTTCCTACAGAAACCATAAACAGCAATTCTATTGAATCATTCAATAATAAAATAGACAAATATTTTAAAGCAAATCCCAACAAGCTCTCTTATTGTCCGAATAATTACTAAATTCACCAGTTTTATTAAAAATTGTGTTCATTTTCAGATGGGCGTATAGAGTTCATCGTAGGATGAATAGTAGAACTTCCTTCCATCCTTTCCTATGAAAATTCCATGTCAGTTTTTCCATACTGCATGGTACTTTTCCCAACTATTTCCATGCCAGCGCAAGTTGGAGGGAGTTGTGGGTGGGGAGGAGTTTTTTGTTGTGCTATCCTGTCTCTCTTCCCTGCAGCTAGTTAGTAGTTACAAAACAGCCTTGCAAGGACCAAGAGGTCTGTTACTGTTTGGCTTTCCTTTGTATTTCTTTGTATCCCTCCTCCTTCTTCTACTTTTCCTTCGGCTTAAATCCACAGAAAAGTATGGAGTATCATACCTTTACTCTGTAATGTTTTCTTCTTCTTCTTCTTCTTCTTCTTCTTCTTCTTCTTCTTCTTCTTCTTCTTCTTCTTCTTCTTCTTCTTCTTCTTCTTCTTCTTCTTCTTCTTCTCCTCCTCCTCCTCCTCCTCCTCCTCCTCCTCCTCCTCCTCCTCCTCCTCCTCCTCCTCCTCCTCCTCTTCCTCCTCCTCCTCCTCTTCCTCCTCTTCCTCCTCCTCCTTCTCCTCCTTATTTTTCTTTTTCTTCTCTTTCTCCTTCTCCTTCTTCTTCTTCTTCTTCTTCTTCTTCTTCTTCTTCTCCTCCTCCTCCTCCTCCTCCTCCTCCTCCTCCTCCTCCTCCTCCTCCTCCTCCTCCTCAAAATTTCTTCTTCTTCTTCTTCTTTTTCTTCTTGTTCTTCTTCTCCTTCTTATTATTATTCTTATTCTTATTCTTATTCTCCTCCTCTTCCTCCTCCTCCTCCTCCTCCTTCTCCTCCTCCTCCTTCTCTTCAAATTTCAATCCGGTGAAAAGTATGGAGTGTTTTCGTAACGTTCAGGAAAACCACCTCGCCCACACATACCTGGCGACACGTGCCTTCAATCAAGGTAGGGAGTAGGCGAGGGAGACAGGTAAGCGGTGGTGCAGGGAGGCAGGGAGGGAGGATAAGGGAGGGTGGGGAGGCGAGGGAGGCAGGGAGGAAGGAAAAGGAAAGGTGAGGGGGAGGGCAAGGGAAGAGAGGAGGAAAAGAGAAAGAAATGTAAATGAAAACAGAACACGCACTTTATATGTGTGTGTGTGTGTGTGTGTGTGTGTGTGTGTGTGTGTGTGTGTGTGTGTGTGTGTGTGTGTGTGTGTGTGTGTGTGTATGGATATATCTCTTCAAGCTCGACCTTCCTTGCAATCTCTCTTGTGTCTCTTCAATGGAAAGGTACTAAATGCGAGAGAATGGGAGTGTCGTTTTACTTTAATTCTCTCTC
>NC_087157.1:7617500-7632500 GCF_035594125.1 Scylla paramamosain | reverse complement strand
TCGTTGATTCTTCCAAGGCAAACATAAATTAAAAATAAGCAAGGAAAAAAGTGGAACGCGGAGATTGAACGGTGGGTACAGAGGCGGAATGCAGTGAAGGGAAGGAAAGTAAAGTAAGTCAAACCCGGTTAGCAAGTTCCCAAGAGTTTTAATTCCCGCCTTGCTTGCTGCCACGCGCTGGACGCCCACAAGACACACTTCCCCCTTGACATTAAGCTGTGATTTACTGTGTATTTAATTTAACTTTACAGAAGACAGGGGGGCCGCATGGGTGTGTGTATGTGAGCGAGTGTGTGTGTGTGTGTGTATGACTAGAGACGAGGAGGAAGAGGCGGAATGCATTACAGTGGCGAGTAAAACGTGTGTAGCTTGGAAGTGTGCCACATCGAGAAAGTTGCGTCGGTAGAGTGCGGCGTGATATTATTGAGGCACAGTTCAGGCTGCAGACACGTGATGGGGAGAGACCGGAGTGCGGCGTGGGGAGGGTGGGAGCGGGCAGTGTGTAGGGAGGAGGAGAGTAGAGTAGCATGACGAGGCGAGGCGTGGCGTGACGTGGAGGAAGGTGGAATTACTGGTCAGACGGGGCGTAAGTTTGCGTCTCTGTAGAGTGTATTCCCTCCTGGGTCAAGTTAGGCTGTGGGGTGACGGACGGGCGGGCTGAGCGGGCTCAGCGGACGGACGGGCGGTCCACAATGAATGGAAGCGAGCGAGCGAGCGGCAGTGTGGACTCGAGCGTGTTCCGAGTACTGAGGTGGCTTACACAACGGTCTCAGAGTCCGGGCGTAACGTACCTGGTGGGGGAAGGCGTGGCGTACCCAGCATCTCGTGCCGCCACGACCCTGACGTACTCTGAAAGCGCACAAACTTCCCCAACCCCCAAGCGGCGGAGGCCAAACTAAACTGGATTTAAAGTTTTGGGCGTTGTTGTGAAAAAATTTTTACGAGGACAACGGTGAGGCGAGAATCTGTGATGGAGGAGGAGGAGGAGGAGAAGGAGGAGGAGGAGCAGGAGGAGGAGGAGGAGGAGGAGGAGGAGGAGGAGGAGGAGGAGGAGGAGGAGGAGGAGGAGGAGGAGGAGGAGGAGGAGGAGGAGGTGTTTTGGTGGAGGAGAACGAGGACGATGAGTAGAAAGAGTAAGAGGAGGTCGAGGAAAAACATTATCAAGAATCGCAGCATAAGAAGGAGTAATAGAAGTGATGGGGGGGAAGCAGGGCGGAGAAGAGAGTGAAAAGAAGGGAAGTAGGGAAGGGAAGCCGCGCTGAGGATGTTGAAGGCTATTTGTTTGGGTATATGTGGCCACGTGGCAGATCTGGGACGTCTGGGAGGATGGTGGTGATGGTGATGATAACGATGGTGGTGGTGATAATGATGATGGTGGTGATGATGATGATGCGATGATTGAAGAGCATGACAGATAATGACCATGACAACAACAAAAGAAATAATGCCAATACTACTGCTGCTACTACTACTACTACTACTACTACTACTACTACTACTACTACTACTACTACTAATAATAATAATAATAATAATAATAATAATAATAATAATAATAATAATAATAATAATAATAATAATAATAATAATAATAATAATAATAATAATAATACTTTAATACGTCAGTGAAACATTACTGTTATTTTATGCAAAATCCAACTTAAGAGAGATTAACATAAACCCAAAGTCAGTCTCTCTCTCTCTCTCTCTCTCTCTCTCTCTCTCTCTCTCTCTCTCTCTCTCTCTCTCTCTCTCTCTCTCTCTCTCTCTCTCTCTCTTTCTTATTCGATTTTCTGCGTACCGATAAAACACAAAACTAAATAAGAGAAGAGAGATGGACGAAGAAGGAGAGGAGGGAGGGAGGGAAGGAAAGAGGAAGGGAAAGACCAGGGAGAGAGAGAGAGAGAGAGAGAGAGAGAGAGAGAGAGAGAGAGAGAGAGAGAGAGAGAGAGAGAGAGAGAGAGAGAGAGAGAGAGAGAGAGAGAGAGAGAGAGAGAAGGGGAGGAGAGACATGACGCAGAGGACACGAATATATGGGTGAATCTCCCTTATCTTCCCGTTCCCCCAATTGTAAGTCCACCTCCCTAACCTCACCCAAACCAGAATCTTCTCCCTACCTTATTCCAGAGATCCCTCCCCGTCATCCCCAAGCACCCCAGCTCCTGTCATGCCTCCTCCTCCTCCTCCTCCATCTTGCCCCGGTTTCCCCCTTCCCTCCCCTGCCCCGCCCCACAACAATATGTCAGCCAGCAGGGGTCCGCGATGAGGGGCAAAGACGAATATGAAAACTTTACAACATTTGCTGAATATCTTATCACATAACTTTCTCTTGTAGTATGGAAGCCCCTTTTACGTGTGTGTGTGTGTGTGTGTGTGTGTGTGTGTGTGTGTGTGTGTGTGTGTGTGTGTGTGTGTGTGTGTGTGTGTGTGTGTGTGTGTGTGTGTGTGTGTGTGTGTGTGTGTGTGTGAATGATTAAATAACTGACTAGATGAGTGATCGACTGACTGATTGACTGACTGACTGAATGAATGAATGAATAAATGAATAAATGAATAAATCAGTAGAAAGGATAGGACAGGAGAGATGGAAGGAGGGAAGGAAAAAGCGAACGAAAGAACAAAGGGAGATAAGAAAGCAATGAAGAAGGAGGGAGGAATAAAGGAGTGATGGTCACGAAGAAAGCAAGGAAAGACGAAAATGAGGGGAGGTAGAATAAATGAAGGAATAAAAGGAGTGAATAAAGGATTAAGTAACGAACGAAGCAAATGAAGACAGGTAGAAATAAACGAAGGAAATGAATAAGAAGCAACTGGTGTGGGAAGTAAAGAAGAAAGAAAATCAAGTCAGCAATAAACGAGAATGAGAATAAGAGAGAGGGAGGGAGAGAGGGAGAAAGAATGAAAGAAAGAAAGAGAGAAGAAGGTGCGAGAATACAATGTGCTACAATGAAAAGTGAAACCTACAAATGCAGAAAGAGAATGATAAAACTGACAGGCGTAATAAAGAAGAATATGGAAGGCCAACAGAACGAGGGAAGAAGGAAAGATGAAAGACAATGATAAAAAATGGAGGAAGAGGAAGGGACAAGAGGAAGAGAAGTGTAATATATAGTAAAATGCGAAAGTGGGAAATAAAACAAATGAAGAGAGAGAGAGAGAGAGAGAGAGAGAGAGAGAGAGAGAGAGAGAGAGAGAGAGAGAGAGAGAGAGAGAGAGAGAGAGAGAGAGAGAGAGAGAGAGAGAGAGAGAGAGGTTATTGGGTTAACTTTTGAGTAGACAGATGATTAATAAATGTCTTCTTCTTCTTCTTCTTCTTCTTCTTCTTCTTCTTCTTCTTCTTCTTCTTCTTCTTCCTCTTCCTCCTCCTTCTCTATACACAACCAAAAGAAGGCGAAAGGCGGAAAGAAAAGAGGAAGGAAGATAAAAAAAAATGAAGAGAAAGAAAAGCAAAACTAGAGAAGTTGTGAAAAGGAAGAAAATGACGAATACTGAGAGAGAGAGAGAGAGAGAGAGAGAGAGAGAGAGAGAGAGAGAGAGAGAGAGAGAGAGAGAGAGAGAGAGAGAGAGAGAGAGAGAGAGAGAGAGAGAGAGAGAGAGAGAGTGTGTGTGTGTGTGTGTGTTAAAGAGTGCTATGGAGAGAAAGAGGGGAATTAAAAGCCGAAAAAGAGAGGAAGGGAGAGACGGAGGAAGGAAGGGAGAGAGGGAAAGAGAGGAGGAAGGGAAGGAGTGTTTATTCACCACTTGAAATTAATTTACTAGTATTAAAGAAAGAACAAAATGGGAGGCTTCTTTCCCACACGGGCGATTTTGTCCATGAAAACTTAGATGAATAAAAAATAAATAAATAAATAAGCATAAAAATAAACAATAAATTATCAAATGAAGGGAGTGAAAATTAAAAATAACTTACGCTTTACAAGAACAAGAATAAGAACATGAAAGAGACCAAGACGAAGAAAACCCATAACAACAACAACAACAACAACAACAACAACAACAACAACAACAACAGCCAACCAACCAACAAGAAACAAAAACAACAACACAAAACACAATATTGAAGAAGGGAGAGAAGGGAAAGACAGGTAGGGAGGGGCGGGAAGAGGAAGAGGCACAGAGGAAAAGGGAGGAGTTGTGCTTGTGGAGACGGGTGGAGGGATGTGAGAGGGCGTGTGGGGGAGGGGGAGGGATACGGTGTGTGGGGTGGCGTTGCCGGGAGGGTAAACTAAGCGATCCATCATCATCCTAAAATGAGTCGACGAGTGAAGAGGAAGAAGACCATTAACACACCACAGCAATGCCGCCACTCACAACATGGACGACAGCAACAACAACAACAACAACAACAACAACAACAACAACAACAACAACAACAACAACAATAACAACAATAACAACGTCAAAAAACGAAAACACAGAAAAACTAACGAAAAAAATCAGGTGACGATAAAAGAAGAAGAAGAAGAAGAAGAAGAAGAAGAAGAAGAAGAAGAAGAAGAAGAAGAAGAAGAAGAAGATAAAAAATTCTATAAACCACCGAAGGACTCATTTCACAGCAAAAGCCAATAAGAATATCGACTCTATAGTGGAACCAATCACACAGCACGAGAGAGAGAGAGAGAGAGAGAGAGAGAGAGAGAGAGAGAGAGAGAGAGAGAGAGAGAGAGAGAGAGAGAGAGAGAGAGAGAGAGAGAGAGAGAGAGAGAGAGAGAGAGAGATGGACTGATGGAGAGTGTAATGGTGGGAGGGGCGAAGGAAAAATAAACACAAACACACACACACACACACACACACACACACACACACACACACACACAGTAAAAGGACAGTGACCCTTCATCCCATCAACAAAATTCTCTCTCTCTCTCTCTCTCTCTCTCTCTCTCTCTCTCTCTCTCTCTCTCTCTCTCTCTCTCTCTCTCTCTCTCTCTCTCTCTCTCATTTTCCCCATCATCACCGTATCCCACCCCCGCGTTTTCTAATGTTGACGCCTCTCGCACTCCTCCTCCTCCTCCTCCTCCTCCTCCTCCTCCTCCTCCTCCTCCTCCTTTTCCCTCCATTCACACACACACACACACACACACACACACACACACACACACACACACACACACACACACACACACACATGAAGTACCTCGTGTGATGCTTCTCTAACGATGGTGTGATTTACGATGAAGCGTGTATCATCTCCTCCTCCTCCTCCTCCTCCTCCTCCTCCACTTTTCTTCCTTCCATCCACCAGTACCCCTCAGCACACCCCGTCTGTTTTCATTCCCCCAATTTTTTCTCTCTCTCTCTCTCTCTCTCTCTCTCTCTCTCTCTCTCTCTCTCTCTCTCTCTCTCTCTCTCTCTCTCTCTCTCTCTCGCTCTCGCTCTGTACCTTTTCCTCTTCTCTCGGTTTCTGCTCTTCTTTGCATAGCCTTTTTCTTTATTTTTTTTTTCCTTCTTCTACTTCCTTTATTCTTTTTCGTCTCCTCTCTCCCTTTTCTCCTGTCAATAGTTCTTGTTTTCTTTCACTCTTATCTCTTTTTCTTCACTCCTTTCGTTCCCTTCTTCCTCTTCCTTACTCCATATTTCATCCTCTCCTCCAATGTCACACCTTTTTTTTTCCTTCCATTTCTTTTTTTTTTCTCTTTTTCCAAGTCAACATTTCTTCTTTTTATCCAACGGTACCGCTTTTCTTCATTCCTTCCTTCCTTCCTTCCTTCCTTCTTTTGTTTCTTTTCTGCAGTTTCTCTTTTCACTACTTTTCGATTCGTTTTTCATTCCTAATCGTTCATCTTTCTCCCTTTTAAATTAATTTTGCACACTTTTTCTTTTCTTTTTTTTTTTTTTTTTGCCTTTTCTCCTGTTTTTTTTTCTCTCTCTCTCTCTTTCTATTCCTCTCTTTTCGCTACAAATACTCTCCGTCACTCTTTCCAGTCCATCTTTACTCTATATCCTCTGAGTAAAGTTTTAAGTGTATCGCAATTGTACATACATATATCCATCGTCTCTTTAGCATGCTAGAAAATAAAAGTACTGCTATTATTACAACAACGACTACCACTACCACTACTACTAATACTACTAATACTACTACCACCACTACTACTACTACTACTACTACTACTACTACTACTACTACTACTACTACTACTACTACTACTACTATTGCTACTACTGCTACTACTACTACTGGGGTGAGAGAGGGGGAGAGGGGGAGAAAAGCTGAGGTGCGAGAATGTCAGAGGGTCAGGTCATGCTGAGATGGTTGAGGTGAGGTCGAGGCGGGTAGGAGGAGTGGAGAGGATGGAGGGGGCCGAGATGAGGAGATTATGGGAAGTAAATGTTGATGAGGTGTATAAATATTTCGTTGATAGATTACGCACAGGCCAGTTAGCAAACATCCCTTATAGAACAATAAGATCAGAGAATTATCCTAAGTGAATGACTGGTTTGTTAAAACACTGCATAGGATTAAAGAGAAGCATATGTAAGATATCAAAGGCAAGGGAAAAGATTTTAAGGCTACAATATGATGAATTAGTAAGAACAGTCAAGAGGTTAACGAGGAACACTGAAAACAGTTGTGAATTAAAGGTAGCCAGCCAGACGAACGAATAGAAAATAATAGATCCATTGATGGTCCAGCTGATGGGGGCAGGTTAGTTCTGGGTAGAAGATTAGTAAAATTCTGTGCGATTATTTTTTAACTGTCTTCACCCTGGAAAACACGCAGGAAATGCCGGATAGTGAGCAGAATTTTAGAGCAGAAGGGAATGAGAAGCTAACAGATATTTCCATAAATAAGAAGGTCGTGGAACAGGAGATAGGCTAAAAAATTCAGGTCACCAGGACCAGACGAAATATATCCCAGAGTACTTAAGGAATGCAGAGAGGTTATTAGTGAACCGTTAGTTTCTTTCTTTAGAAAATCATTAGACTCAAGAGAGGTACCAGTAATGTGGAGGCAGCCGAATGTAGTACCCAGCTTTAAGAAAGAAGGTAAAATTTTTACGTCTAGTCATAGACCTGTCAGCTTAACTTCAGTTCTCGGTAAAATAATGGAGTCAATAATAGCGAAGACCATTACGAAGCCTTTACACAAACATAACTTGATAAATCAGCATGGCTTCACGAAGGGGAAGTTTTGCCCTACGAACTTGAGTTTTTACAGTAAAGTTTACGAGACAGCAGATAATGGTGATGGTTATGACATCCTATACCTGGAGTTTAGTAAAGCGTTTGACAAGGTACCCCATCAGAGGCTCCTGAGAAAGGTTAGGGCTCACGGCATAGATGGAAAGGTGTTAGGCTGGATAAGATAGTGACTAGGCGACAGGCGACAGAGTTGTAATAAACGGATCTAAATCCAAGTGAGGTCAAGTAATTAGTGGTGCCACAGGCATCAGTTTTAGGGCCAGTGTGGTTTTTAATATATATTAATGACTTGGATAGTAGAATTGGTAGTGATGTTAGTAAATTTGTGGACGACACGAAAATAGGTAGATTAATTATGTCAGATTAGGATGCCATAGCCTTGCAGGCAGATTTGGATAAGATGAACGAATGAACAGGCATATACAGTTTATATTAACAAATACAAATTACTTAGCGTAGGTAGAGGAAACCCACAAAGTAGGTACACAATAAACAACGAAGCTCTCGTAGGTTCAGGGTACGAAAAAGATTTAGAGTTATAGTTATCTCTGAACTCCGACTACGAAAACAACCGCAGAAACAGGGCAAATAGGGTATTAGGATTCATTTTTAGGAGTGTTAAATGTAGAAGTCCTGATGTAATATTAAAGTTATATTTGGCGCTTTCATACTTCATCTAGACTACGCTGTGTTATTCTGGTACTCATATTACAGGAAGGATATAGGTCTATTAGAATCAGTACAAAAAAGAATGACTAAAATAATACCGGGGATGAGGGGTATTTCTTACGGAACAAGACAAGCTGATAAATTTACTTTCCTTAGAGAGACGTAGGTTAAGAGGGGACCTGATAGAAGTCTTTAAGTGGTACAGGGGTACAAGAGGGACGTAAGCAAAATTCTTAGGGTCAGTAACCAGGATGGAACAAGAAATAACGGGTTCAAGCTTGAAAAATTTAGGTTTAAGAAAGAGATGAGAAGGAACTGGTTCTCAAAGAGAGTGGTAGATGAATGGAACGGACTCAGTAATCAGGTTGTTATTGCTGAGTTCTTAGGGAGCTTTAAGAGAAGATTAGACAGATTTATGAATGGGGATGACAGGTGGAAATACGTGGTTATATTTCATACAGGGACTGCCACGTGTAGGCCTGATGGCCTCTTGTAGCTTCCCTTATTTTCTTATGTTCTTACTACTACTACTACTACTGTTACTACTACTACTACTACTACTACTACTACTACTACTACTACTACTACTACTACTACTACGACTACTACTACTACTGCTCATGATGATAATAATAATAATAATAATGATAAGAAGAAGAAGAAGAAGAAGAAGAAGAAGAAGAAGAAGAAGAATTAGACCAATAAACAACACGAAAACCATCACCACCACCACCACCACCACCACCGCCACCACCACCACGGCCTAACCCCCAACAAGAATCACAAAAAAAAAAAATAATAATAATAATAATAAAATAAAATAAAAAATAAGACACAACGTACCGAGGAAGCTGAAGCACGTACACACATACACACACACATACATACATACCTCATTACCGCTCATGTCAATTACAACCATTACCATGACTCCACCTGTGACTATTCTTATGGTGCAGTTGAAGGTAATCGGCCTCACAGGGACCTCTTGGGCTATTTCTGTGCCATCCTCACCTTCGCATTAAGCACAGCACGTCACGCAGAGTTTGTCGCCTAAATGCCTCAATTATGCTACCTACCAAAACTGTCTTGTCTGTCTGTCTGTGTGTATCTGTGTGTGTGTGTGTGTGTGTGTGTGTGTGTGTGTGATACTAAGTTAAATGATTGTCTACTATTCTCTCTCTCTCTCTCTCTCTCTCTCTCTCTCTCTCTCTCTCTCTCTCTCTCTCTCTCTCTCTCTCTCTCTCTCTCTCTCTCTCTCTCTCTCTCTTCCTTTACTCCCTCCTTCATCTCTCTCTCCCTCCCCTGCGTCTCCATTCTCCCTCCCTCCCTCCCTCCCTCCCTCCCCCCTTCCCTTTCCACTCTCTCCTCTCTCCCTTCCTCCTCACTGCTCTTGAACCAACAAGTAAACACACACTAGCCAAAAGAACACAAAAAAAAGAAAAATCCAGAAATAAGATAAATAGAAGATGATAAACATACATATAGAGAGAGAGAGAGAGAGAGAGAGAGAGAGAGAGAGAGAGAGAGAGAGAGAGAGAGAGAGAGAGAGAGAGAGAGAGAGAGAGAGAGAGAGAGAGAAGGAAGGAAAGAATGAACGAAAGAGAAAAGAGAGACGTGAAGAGAGGAAGAGAGTAAAAAAGAAATGGAAAAAGTCATGATCTTTCTTGAGTTCCTTAACCTCGCAGCCCTCCTCCTCCTCCTCCTCCTCCTCCTCCTCCTCCTCCTCCTCCTCCTCCTCCTCCTCCTCCAGTGGATCACAATGCTTCTTGGGAGGTTGATGACGTCACAGGACACCAATTCATCTTTCCCCTGTTAGAGAGAGAGAGAGAGAGAGAGAGAGAGAGAGAGAGAGAGAGAGAGAGAGAGAGAGAGAGAGAGAGAGAGAGAGAGAGAGAGAGAGAGAGAGAGAGAGAGAGAGAGAGAATGTTGGAAGGAATGAAGGTAGAGAAAAAAATAATAAAGAATGTAGGAAAGAGGTAGGGAGAAGACAAGGGTGATAATAATAATGAAGAAAGGAAGAAAGGAAGAAAGGATGATAGAGGGAACAAGGGATGGATAAAGGGAGGGAAGAAGAATAAAAAAAAGTGATAAATGGAGGAAAACAAGGCGGCAGGAACTAAAGAATGAAAAACTAAAGAAAAGAAGGAAGGAAGGAAGGAAAGAAGGGAGGAAGGGAGGAAGGGAGGGAGAGAAGGAATGGAGAGAAGGAAGGAAGGAAGAAAGGGAGGAAGATACATAAGAAAGAAAGAAAGAAGGAAAAAAGTTAGGAAGGAAGGGAAAGAGAGGTGGAGGGAGGGAAGTAGGGAGAAAGGAAGGAAACAGAGAAAGAAAGAAGGAAAAAGAAGGGAGAAAAGAGACTAAGGAAGGGTGCAGGGGGAAATCTAGGAGAGAGAAACGTGAGAAGTAGAGATGGAGAGAAAGAAATGGATAAGGAAATGAAGGAGGAGGATGGAATTATGGATAAAAAACGATGGCAGGCAGGAGGAGGAGGAAGAGGAAGAGGAAGAGGAAGAGGAAGAGGAGAAGGAGGAGGAGGAGGAGGAGAGCAATAATGGTGGACGAAAAAGAGGAAAGAAAATGAAAGGATAAAAAAAAATGAGAGGAAAAAGGAAACTAGAGAGAGAGAGAGAGAGAGAGAGAGAGAGAGAGAGAGAGAGAGAGAGAGAGAGAGAGAGAGAGAGAGCCATAAAGACAGACATACGGACAAGCGGGCAGACAGACAGACAGAGTAACGGAGATAAAAGGGAAGTGAGAGAGAAAGACGAGTAAGAAGGAGACCAGCTGAGGGTAAAAAAATAAAAGTAGGAAAATGTAGAAGGGGAAAAAACAGGAAAAAAGGAGTAGAGAAAAGAAGGAAAGAGGAAGAATATGGAGGAAAACAGAAACATAGACGGATGGAGGAAGGATTTAAGAGAGAGAGAGAGAGAGAGAGAGAGAGAGAGAGAGAGAGAGAGAGAGAGAGAGAGAGA
The DNA here is from genome assembly GCF_035594125.1 of Scylla paramamosain. Taxonomy (NCBI): domain Eukaryota; kingdom Metazoa; phylum Arthropoda; class Malacostraca; order Decapoda; family Portunidae; genus Scylla; species Scylla paramamosain. The sequence continues at coordinate 7,621,713 of NC_087157.1, read as the reverse complement.
GAGAGAGAGAGAGAGAGAGAGAGAGAGAGAGAGAGAGAGAGAGTGTGTGTGTGTGTGTATCCTGAAAGAAATCATGAATTAAGAAAGAAAGAAAGAAAGAAAGAAAGAAAGAAATACAGACAGACAGACAAACAGATAGTGTGTGTGTGTGTGTGTGTGTGTGTGTGTGTGTGTGTGTGTGTGTGTGTGTGTGTGTGTGTGTGTGTGTGTGTGTGTGTGTGTAAAAGACGATAATCATTAAGTGATAAATTCTTCAGATTATTAAATTCTCTTTCCATTATAATCTCTCTCTCTCTCTCTCTCTCTCTCTCTCTCTCTCTCTCTCTCTCTCTCTCTCTCTCTCTCTCTCTCTCTCTCTCTCTCTCCTTCTCCCTTCCTCCTCCTCCTCCCTCCCTCCCTCCCTCCCTCCTTATAACCTCCTTGTTGATTTAGAAGACAAAGTGTGTTCTTTTTATTTCTTGTTTTTCTTCGCCCAACGCAATCAACTCCCTGTCTGTCTGTCTGTCGATTTGTCTGTGTGTGAAACTATACATGTACACACACACACACACACACACACACACACACACACACACACACATAAATGGACGGTTGAAAAAAAAAGACCATGACATAGGAAAGAAGAAAAAGATAACAAAAACAAAAACAAATGATAATAATAATAATAATTATAATAACAATAATAATAATAATAATAATAATAATAATAATAATAATAATAATAATAATAATAATAATAATAATAATATCCAATGGTACATGTATAATAATTGCAGACAGACATTGACAGACTGACATAATCACACCATATTTTCTTTCTCATTTTTTCATTACGTAAAAGACAGACAGACAGACAGACAGACAGACAGACAGACAGACAGACAGGCGGATGGAAGTAAAAGAAACTCAGGATACATAAATAGAGAAAGAGACACACAGACACACATGGCCAGATAAAGACGGGGGGAAGACTGGACACGAAAAAAAAGAAAACAAAAACAAAAAAAACAAAAAAACAAAGAGAAATACAGACAGGAAGACAAACAGAGAGGAAGTTAAACATGATCAACAAAAACATATCACTATACATATATACATACGTACACACATACATAATATAGACACACACATACATACACAAACAGATATAGATAAATATATAGAAAAAACAAAAACGCGTAGAAATAGATATTCAGACAGACAGGCAGATAGACAGGAAGATAGACAGATTTATAAACAGATGGAGATAGACAGATATATAGATAGACAGACAAACAGCCAGACAAACACACAGAAAGAAAAATAGACACAGACAAACAAACAGATACACAGCCAGACAGACACACAAACATGCAGACTAATACATAGATAGACAGATAGATAGATAGATAGATAGATAGATAGATAGATAGATAAACAGATAGATACACAGCCACCTTCCTCACTAATTTCCATCAGGTCTGAGAGGTTTTCACTTGAGAGCCACGCAAACACCAGAGATTTATAACAGGGTGTCAGGAGGAGGAGGAGGAGGAGGAGGAGGAGGAGGAGGAAACAACGTGTGGATGGAAGGAAGCGGAGAGTGGACAGGAGAAAGGGAAGAAAGATCCAAGAGAGAGGAGAAAGGGGAAGAGAGAGAGAAGAGGAGAGATGGGAGAAGGCGAAGAAGCTGTTTGTTATTCTTCATCCCGGAGACAGCAGGAGGGGAGAGTAACACTGCTTCTAACACCAACACTCCTCCTCCTCCTCCTCCTCCTCCTCCTCCTCCTCCTCTTTTTATCCCAAGTTCCTTCTCCTGTTCCTCCTCTCCTTTATCTTCGTACTTTTCTTGTCCTCCTCCTCCTCCTCCTCCTCCTCCTCCTCCTCCTCCTCCTCTTCTGCTATGCTGTCCTGTCTCTCTTCCCTGTAGCTAGTTAGAAGTAGTTACCAAACAGCCTTGCAAGGACCAAAAGGTCTGTTGCTGTTTGGCTTTCTTTTGTATTCCTTTGTATTCCTTTATTCCTCCTCCTCCTCCAGCCAGTCCAAACTGACAGCGAAATTTTCCACCAAATTAGCGAGATAAGTGACACACGACGCCGTAATCCATGGAGATTTTAATCTACCGGTGACTAAGTGGGACGAGTCACTCACCTCACATCATGGCATGACCTGTGTAACAACTTAAAAGAAAGTTCACTTACACAATCTTTGCAAAACCCGATACGTGATAACCATGTCCTTGACCTCGTGCTTGCTGCGAATGATGAATTAATAGAACATGTGAATATCGGCGAGGAGTTTAGTAACAGTGACCACCGCGCAATTACCTTTATTATAAACTTCACGGCTAACGAGTCAAATACAAACAAAGAAAAGTCCCTGACTACAGAAAAGCAAATTTCTGTAAACTCAAACCAATGCCTAACCAAATCGACTGGAGTCATTTACGTACCACCACATATTAATGCTCATTGGAAATTTTTCAAGGATAGACACTTAAAAGTAGTACAAGAATGCGTACCTATGGAAAATCGTCGTCCCACTAAAAACGTCAAGCCAAAGTGGTGGAACACACAAACAGCTGAATGCTTGCGCGCCAAGAGGGACGCACATAACAGACTAAAATCCTTCAGTAATAACGAAGAACACACTAAATTCATTGAACTAAGACGTAAAGCAAAGAGGTTAATCAAAGACAGCAAAAGGTTCACCGAGTTACATGTTGCGAACCTGAGTAAAACGAACCCAAAGGAATTTTATAGCTTTATCAGGCAAAAGAGAGTGATTACTTCAACTATTGGAGCCATAATTGACGTAAATGGAGATTACAATAACGACGAGGAGCAAATTAGTAACATTCTAAACACTTTCTTTGCCTCAGTATCTACAATAGAATACCTCAGCGACATCCCTGCGGCGCCAGCAGTCCAAATTAATAACAACGACGTCCTAAACAACATCATTATAACACAAAGTGACGTGTCAAAATGCATCGATAAACTTAAAGTTAACAAGACACCCGGGCCTGACACGATCTCACCCCGCATCTTAAAAGAAGCGATATCCGAATTAGTTAAACCATTACCCGTATTGTTTAATAAATCCTTGCAGTCCGGTAGACTGCCTGATGAATGGAAGCTCGCTAACGTAACTCCAATTTTCAAAAACGGCAGTAATTCTTTACCATGCAATTACCGGCCAATTAGCTTAACCTCAGTCGTATGCAAAATGCTTGAAACACTAATAAGAGATAAACTCGTTAATCACTTAGAAGAAAACAACTTACTTGAAAATACTCAACACGGCTACCGAAACAAACGCTCTTGTTTGACGAACCTCTTAGACTTCTATGATATTCTGAACCAGTATGACGAGAGTAAAGCGGTGAATATAATATATCTTGATTTTCAAAACGCCTTCGACAAAGTCCCTCACAAACGTTTACTGATTAAACTAAAATCACACGGTATCCAAGGCGACGTGTTGAGATGGGAAGAAAACTGGCTAAACAGCCGTAATCAAAGAACAGTAATAAATGGAAAACCATCCAAATGGACTAACGTAACCAGCGGGGTGCCACAGGGATCAATCTTAGGACCTGTTCCCTTCCTTGTTTAAAATGAACGACATAAATGAGGGTTTTACCAGTATAATATCGAAGTTTGCTGATGACACCAAAATAGCGAATTCCACAGTCTCTAACGAGTAAGTAATAGAAAAGCACAAAAATCTTGACAAGTTGTCTGAGTGGAGGCAAACCTGGCAAATGAGTTTTAATGCAGATAAATGCAAACTGTTGACAGCGAAATTGATTTAGGAGTAACAATATCAAGTAGCTTAAAACCTAGCCAACAATGTTGAGAAGTCGTAAAGACAGCGAATAAAATAACTGGCTTAATCGGCAAATCTTTTGAATATAAATCAATACAATCCTCACTTTGTATAACTTTTTAGTCCGTCCCCTTTTAGAATACTGCGTTCAAGCAAGGTGCCCCTATTACCAGAAAGACATTGATAAATTTGAACGAGTTCAGCATAGAGTAACAAACCTACGAAACAAATCACACAAAGTGTCTTAAAGAATTAAATCTAACAAAGAAGACTAAGAGGTGACTTAATACAGTTAAAGGCACTCACATAACATGGACTGCAGTAATATTTCACGACAGATTTTTTTTTTTTTTTAATTACACGAGAAAAACGGTTGCAGAATTGTTGGGAAATCCTTCAACTT
>NC_087157.1:7597500-7602500 GCF_035594125.1 Scylla paramamosain | reverse complement strand
CATAAGCATAACCAAAAGAGGAGGAGGAGGAGAAGGAGATGACAAGAAGGGGGGTGGAGGGGGTGGAAAACAGAAAGAGAGAAGGAAAGAAGGAGGCGAATCGGAAAATGGACAAATGAATATAAGCCGCCACAAATCAATAGCCAACAAGTCGACACACACACACACACACACACACACACACACACACACGCGGGGGAAAGACATCCACCACATCTGAGCCAGCAATGTATTTCCTAACCTCACTTAACGGACATAAAACTACACCCGCCTTGACCCGCCGAGCCATTTCCCCTCACAGTGGCTCAGGCGGGGGCGGCGTCTCCGAGGGCGGCTAATTGAGCGCTTCAAAACGATCAAAGGATGCAGTGATATACCAAGACCAAGACGCCCTTTTATTTATTTATTTTATTTATCTTTTTACCGGTACATCGATGTTATATTACTTCTGTCGCCATAAGGAAGGGAGATGAAAGTGAATGAGTGTAATATAAATCGTTTCAAGCAATAGCAAGATGAATTCGCGTGTAGAGAGGAGAGATATTTACGTAACGAGTGAAGCTGAAGGATAAATAGAATAGATTTTAGGACGCCTTTAGTTATTTTTTTCATACTGCTCCTGCCACTGCTGCTACTACTACTACTACTACTACTACTACTACTACTACTATTACTACTACCCCCACCACCATTGTTAAATCCTAGAAGCATCACAACCAAAACCCATCAGTTATTCACAATTACATCACAGAAATAGAGAGAAGAAAATTATATATGTACTTCCATGTAGCAACTCTCTCTCTCTCTCTCTCTCTCTCTCTCTCTCTCTCTCTCTCTCTCTCTCTCTCTCTCTCTCTCTCTCTCTCTCTCTCTCTCTCTCTCTCATCAATCACGCTATCTTGGAAGTTGCCCGCTGACTACAGTAATCAGATAAAACAGAATGGGGGGGAATATAAATGTCTGGGCCACTGTTCTTCTTGTTCATATTCTTCTTCTTGCAATTCTAGTTTTCTTATGGTTGTTTTTATGATGGTTGCTGCTGCTGCTGTTGTTGTCGTTGTTCTTGTTAGTGGTGGTGGTGGTGGTGGTGGTTGGTGGTGGTTAACTGGTTAGTGTGTGTGTGTGTGTGTGTGTGTGTGTTTTATAATATCAAGGGTCGAGTGACTATTGACAGAAGAGAGAGAGAGAGAGAGAGAGAGAGAGAGAGAGAGAGAGAGAGAGAGAGAGAGAGAGAGAGAGAGAGAGGAGAGAGAGGAGAGGAGAGAGAGAGAGAGAGAGAGAGAGAGAGAAAGGATGGAGACCAGACAGACAGACAGACAGACAGACAGACAGACAGACAGACAGACAGACAGACAGACAGACAGACAGACAGACAGACAGACAGACAGACAGACAGACAGACAGACAGACAGACAGACAGACAGACAGACAGACAGACAGACAGACACACACACACACACACACACACACACACACACAACACACACACACAATGACATAATATATTCCCTTCCTCCTCCTCCTCCTCCTCCTCCTCCTCCTCCTCCTTCATCTCCCTCCTCTTCTTCCTCCTCCTCCTCTTTCTCCCTCTCTTCCTGTAGCTTTGATCCAGAGGTAGTGTTGGCGTCGACATCATTATCATCAGTGAACAAAGAAATACATCATTTACCCCCGAGGAGGAGGAGGAGGAGTAGCAGATGTAGGAGAAGTAAGAGGAGGAAGAGGAGGGGGAAGAAGAATATACGAGTACTAGATTATAAGAATAGTAAGTGACAGGAAGCTTTGTCATTCAGAACGTGTTTTTCCCCCACCACCGTTCGCTATTCTACATTTCTGATCTGGCGTGCGAGATTAAGAGCGTGTGGCGACTCGTTCCCGCAACAGTGGCAGCGGGAAGGAGAGTAACGCTTCCTATGCCCGATGCAATGACACCATGGGCCAGTTTTCTGAGGAGACGGAGAAGGAGGAGGAGGAGGAAGAGGAGGAAAACACTGTGGATATATGTCAGTGTGTGTGTGTGTGTGTGTGTGTGTGTGTGTGTGTGTGAGTGTGTGTGGAGTAGAAGTGTAAAAAACAGCGAGAATGTAAGGAGACAAGGTGATAAGCAAGAAAAAAAAAATGATAAGCAAAGAGGATGTAATAAAGAATCACAGAAGAAAAAAAAAATACCTCGAAATACGTCACAATACAAGGATGTTGTTTTCATTATGACGGTGGTTATTTTACATATTTTCTTTTTAATGGTGTAAGGGAAAGAAACAAAGAAAAAGGTGAGAAAATATTCCCTCATCTTCTCAATTCAGATACTGCCCCCAGGTGATAAAACATAAACGTCATTATTATTATTATTATCATTATTATTATTATTATTATTATTATTATTATCATCATCATCATCATCATCATCATCATTATCACCATCATTATTATCATTATCATCATTATTTTTAACTTCAAATCGACGGCACAGGTCCGAAACTGTTTTTACTACATGAGTATGTATATGTGCGAGAGAGAGAGAGAGAGAGAGAGAGAGAGAGGAGAGAGAGAGAGAGAGAGAGAGAGAGAGAGAGAGAGAGAGAGAGAGAGAGAGAGAGAGAGTAGATTTGTACACCACACACGTGCTGGTTGTTACACAGCGAATTATTATTTTTTTTTCTCTCTCTCTCTTTTCCACTAATTGCATACAGAAATAACCTGAGTGATATCACAGAGGAATGCGAGGAAACGGTTTGTCAATACGCCACGCTCACCAAACAAAAACTATAAGGATTAATATTTCACGTGTCTCAAGTTGGTCCTCTGAAAAAAAAAAAAATGTGAGAGAGAGAGAGAGAGAGAGAGAGAGAGAGAGAGAGAGAGAGAGAGAGAGAGAGAGAGAGAGAGAGAGAGAGAGAGAGAGAGAATTGCCTTCGTCGGTATTGCATAATTTTGCTATAATTAGCATACTACTGTTGGAGGAAGGGAGGAAGGGGAAGGAGAGCAGTAAGGACAGGGCGGGTGAGGAAGGGAGGATCAAAGTTATAAATACATAACAAATAATCGTTCAAATTATATACACACACACACAAGAGCGCGCGCGCACTACCAAAGATGTGAGGGAGTTGGGGGAGAGATGGGAAGGGAAAGGGGACGGAACAGGAAGGGAGAGGAAAGGAAGATAGGAAAGACAGTTATCCCTGTTACGTAGCTTTTCCCTCTCCCTCTCTCTCTCTCTCTCTCTCTCTCTCTCTCTCCTTATAAGTAGGTACTCGTACCTTGAAAAGTTGAGAATCTTTCCGCCTTCCCCTTTTATTTCTCTTTCCCTTTCTCTTTTTTCCTTGTCTTCTAATACTCTGTTCCTGTAATCAATCCGTTCTCTCTCTCTCTCTCTCTCTCTCTCTCTCTCTCTCTCTCTCTCTCTCTCTCTCTCTCTCTCTCTCTCTCCTCTCTCTCTCGCACGTGCTCGCGCGTTTTAGTTACCTGCCCCTCCCCTCTCTCGCTCTATGAAGGACCTCTTCCCTTCCTTCCCTTCGTCTCTCCCTCTCCTCCTCTCCTTTATATTTCATATGGGCTGGAAATATTCTAAGGGACGAGTTCCTCCCAGCCTTCCCTCCCCCTCCTCTCGCCGCGCCCCGCTCTGCCCACAGGCCCGAGCTGCCCTGCTATTCTCGCCCTCACATCCCCTTCCCTGAAGCCTCACCCACACACCCGGCGACGCTGAATCGCATGTTTTTTTACATCCCCGCCCAGACTACAGATGCGGCCGTCTAATGAACTATTAACGGAGGGTACAAACCACTCATCACCCCTGTCCCTGTCATGGTGAAACGGACAGCCAGGAACGACCGCCCTCCTCCCCCTACCCTCCCCCTCTATCACTCCCCCCCACCCCACCTCTTCCTCTTCCTGCCAATCCTCCACGTTCTTAGTATTCTATGTCTTCTTTTCGCCATTCTGGTCCCTCGTAGCCTCATTACAGACCTACCACAACCTCTTTCTCCTTTTCTTTTCATTTTTATTCCTATTTCACCGGCGGTATAAAGATTAGCGCGTTCCACGTACAGCTAAGGTCCCGGATTGGAATCCTGAGCCAAGCTGTGACAAAATTGACGTTGTAATCCCTGTTCACCAAGCAGTCAATAGGCACGGGATGTAAGCCAAGGTGTTGTGACCTTGCCTTCCCGACAGGAGAGGAGGGCAAGAAATCCTACTCCTGTCCTGTGTGTTGTCCTGTGTCCTGAGTATTGAGCATGTGTGTGTATGCATATGTGTGTATGCATGTGTGTGTGTGTGTGCATGTGTGTGTAGGAGTAAAGACGACGATAACGATAACTACAAACTTGCATTTACCTCTACTTATTTTCTTTTTTTCCCCTTCATGCATTTTTTCTCTAGTTTTCATTTTCCTTTCTTCTTCTTTCTCCTCCTCCTCCTCCTCCTCCTCCTCCTCATCCTCCAGCAGTTTCCCGCCAAGAGGACTGACTAGCTAAGGAGGCACCAAATAGTTCACACATCGCCCTGCGTGAAGATTCCCAACGACTTGTAGGAAGTTCATAAAAAATGTGGAGGAGGAACAGGGAGGGTGGAGGGAGAGATTTCGAGACTAGAGAACCGAAAAACTGTTTGGCACTAAACTGCAAGTGTGTGTGTGTGTGTGTGTGTGTGTGTGTGTGTGTTCCAGTTGACATTAATAAATTAACAGAAATTCTTATGGTGTGGCTGAGGTGGAGGTGGTGTTGGTGGTGGTAGTGGTGGGGGGGTGGTAGTGATGGTGGTGGTGGTGGTAGTGGTGGTGGTAGTGGTGGTGGTAGTGGTGGTGGTGGTGAAAAAATGAGGGACGAGTAGGGCGAGGAGGAAGAGGAGGAGGAGAAAACAGGAAGAGGAAGAGAAAGGAGGTTAACGACCCCAGCAACAGAGAAACTTACGTACGTACAAAGGAAAAGAAGTAAAAACAAAAAAGAAAATCCATCCTGCAACTCACGATTATTCCTGCTACGTGACAATAAAAGATAAATAAA